>NC_135956.1:38862905-39162905 GCF_053455715.1 Rhinoraja longicauda | reverse complement strand
CAAAACAGGAGTTTTGCAGCATTTTTGCCATTTGGTTAGTATTTTTGTCAACCACTTGAGGTCCCTCCATGCCTAGAAGATTTCTTAGCTGAGTGGGCGGCAATAATGTGGCAACGCACACTGAAAACGCCCACTTCAATGTTAGAGTTGGACACTGATGACGCATCTCACAGTTTTCTTTCTTTCAGTGCCCACATATAACACCGCTTTCTGAATTCCATGCACTGCCACTAAGCAAGCAACATCTCCTGAATAATTATAAAATGTATACGAATGTTGCAGCATTTTGCCTGTATTTCAAACGTCCACATTGCTTTATCAGTTTTTAATGTCCTAATGGCATTGTTAGTAGCAGTTTTTAAAAATTTGTTTGTTCATGAGATATGAGCATTATTAACAATTTCAGAAAATTATTTTAGTCCCTGGTAGCATGACTTAATACTCCAGTGGCATTCACTTATCTCTAAGTGCCAGAGATGTGTTTGAATTAGAACTGCCGACAAAATGGCTGTCCAAACAACACAGTTGCAGCAAATAAAGAAACATGACACAGAGTTCAAGGAAGCAGTTTGTCACCATTTACTGTACAAGATGAGCAATATCTGAGACAACCTTTGGAATGAGCAATGAATTTTCCAACTTCAAGTACAGTCCTCTCTCATTGTTACCTATGCTCCTTTCTCACTCTTTTTCTTTAAAATGCTTTGATAACAGCCGGTGCACATGTTCCTATCAGAAAATAACTGCAGATGCTGGTACAAATTGAAGGTATTTATTCACAAAATGCTGGAGTAACTCAGCAGGTCAGGCAGCATCTCGGGAGAGAAGGAATGGGTGACGTTTCGGGTCGAGACCCTTCTTCAGACTGTACACATGTTCCTTGTCATCTGATCTGTCTTAACTTATTTTCACATGAACTTTTCTCTTGCACCTCACTCCTCTCCACATCTCTGCATTGAAAAGTGACTTCCCTCAGCTCATCTCCTCAGTTCCGTGGGAGGGTCCCTGTCCTGAAACATTAACTGATCTCATTCCACAGAAGCTGCTTGACTGGCTGAGATTTTTCACCATTTCTGATTTTAATTTCGGATGCAGCATCTGCAGTTTAATCTGCTTTCCCATTCAAGAAGGTAGCTTAATTCTTAACTTTTCCATTCCTGCAAAATAAATGCTTGCTTTCTTTGGCAAGTTAACCCATGTCTCCAAGAATGAACAAATTGACAAAGCACAGCTATGCTGATGTAGTCCTGGATGTCCTGCAACTTTAATTGCTGACAAAGTATATTGTTCTCTTATTTTGCATTGGGTGAGTGATACCTCCCAAAGGTAGGCAAGGTTGTCTCACTGATTCAGCAATGCAAACTACACGATGATCCTGTCATACAGCTATAGTATGACACGACCACTGCACACAATAAAAGCCATTAGGAATCACGGGGATATTAAGGCGGAACTCTTTGTAACTTAGTTTAAACCCTGATATTATCCAATGAGGACTTTGGTTAAGCATGAAACGTGACATTACCTAAAAAAATGCTGTTGTTTATAAATAATATATTTTTATTTTAGGTTTACATAATTGTTGGAATTTAAATTCTTATATTGCTATGATGGGAATAAAACTTGTGTCTCTGAACCAGTTGCCCCGGCTAATGAATATTAACTTGATTATAATACTACTGAGTCTTTTATCAGGAATGTTTTCTTCTTATTTTGCCTCCTTTCAAATACTCTTTCTCACTCCATTTTCCGTATGACATCGACTGCTTGTCACTACAATGAGGTTTTTGAGCAGGTAGACAAAAGCACAACAGTAATCAAAACTTCTAGTAACTCTTGCATCCCCTCTTTCTCCATCCTCCCCCAACCCAGTCGTCGTACTAGTTCCACTGTTGGCCTGCTGAGTTTCACTGCTTGTATTGCTCATTATCACCTTTCCCACTGCCAACTGTGGACCATTGTGGGCTCCACCTTTCCTTGATCATCATTGCTGGCTTTGATTTATTCTTTTTATATCTTTCATTCATTTATTCTTTTTATCTTTCCGTTTCTCTCAGTTCCCTCCCCTGTCTTTCAGCCTAAAGAAGGGTCTCGACCCAAAATGTCACCCATTTCCTTTTCTCCAGAGATGCTGCCTGACCCATTGAGTTACTCAGCCTTTTGTGATTATCTTTGGTGTAAACTAGCAGCTGCAGTTCTTTCCTGTACATCAAAGCGCAGCTGTCGTGTTGCAGAAAATAACACCAACATAATAGGTCCAGTGGTTAACTAGCAGCCAAGGAAATATGGATTGGATGAGCTCTCTAAATAGCAACCCTTCAAATCTCCATTTGAGTTTTATGTGTCTGAAACAATTATCACACAGCAAGGTATATGCTGTTCTGAACAATTTTATAGAAGGCTTCAAGAAGCAAAGAATCTTAAAGATTTTGTTAGGTTGATGTCTAGGACATCTACGAAGAAGTTCATTATAATCAAACCCTCGCCAACAAGGGAGGTGCTGTGGTAGTCTGGTGCACTGACCTCTACCAGGCTGAGGCCAGGCGACAACTCTCAGACACCTCCTCCTACTTATCCTTGGACCATGATCCCACAGCTGAGCACCAGGCCTTAATCTCACACACCATTTCTCATCGCTTCTGGCTGTCTGCCTTCCACAGCCTCCAATCTTATCGTTTCCCAGCCCTGCGCAGCCCGGTTTTACCTTCTCCCCAAAATCCATATACCTGGCAGACCCATTGTTTCTGCCTGCTCCTGTCACACAGAAATGTTTTCCACGTACCTCGCCTCCATCCTATCCCTCTGGTCCAATCTCTCCCGACCTGTGTCCAAGATGCCTCACATGCCCTTCGTCTCTTCAATGACTTCTGCTTTCCGAGCCCCAACTCCCTCATCTTTACTATGGACGTTCAGCCACTTTACACCTCCATCCCCCAATAGGAAGCCCTTAAAGCCCTCCATTTCTTCCTCAACCGCAGAACCATCCAATTTTCCTCTATTACACTCTATTCCCCCTAGCAGAGCTGGTCTTCACCCTTAATAACTTATCCTTCGACTCCTCCCACCCTCCAAGTCCAAGGCGTAGCTATGGGCACCTGCATGGGCCCCAGCCATACCTGCCTCTTTGTAGGGTTCATTGAACAATCCCTGTTCCAGGCGTACACTGGCCCTATCCCTGAACTCTATCTCCATTACATTGACAGTTGCATCGGTGCTACCTCCTGCACCCATGCAGAACTCATGGACTTCATCAATTCACCACCAATTTCCATCCTGCACTCAAATTTACTTGGACCATCTCCGATACCTCCCTCCCATTTGGCTCCCTGTGTCTCCATCACAGGAAATAAACTGTCAACTGGCATCTAATACAAACCCACTGACTCCCACAACTATCTCAACTACACTTCTTCCTACCCTGCAAAGACTTTATCCTCTACTCCCTATTCCTCTGCCAATGCCACATCTGCGCCCAAGATGAGGTGTTCCATACCAGGACATCCGAGATGTCCTCATTCTTTAGGGAACAAGGGTTCCCCTCTCTCATCATAGATGAGGCCTTCACTCATATCTCCTCAGTACCCCGCAACTCCGCCCTTGCTCCCCCTAGTCGCAACAGAGACAGAGTGCCCCTAGTCCTTACCTTTCATCCCATCAGCCGTCGCATACGATGGTGCACAGCAATGGCAGGAATTTTTGGGCCTAATCCAGAAGATGCAGGATCATTTCATTCCAAAGAAAAAGAAAGATTCTAATGGGAGTACGAGGCAACCGTAGCTGACAAGGGAAATTAGGGATGGAATAAAACTAAAAGAAAAGGTGTATAACATAGCAAAGAGTAACGGGAAGTCAGCGGATTGGGAAACTTTCAAAGGACATCAAAGGTAACGAAAAGAGCAATACGGGGTGAAAAGATGAAGTACAAGGATAAGCTGGCCAAGAATATAAAGAAAGATAGTAAAAGCTTCTTCAGGTATGTTAAGAGAAAAAGATTAGTAAAGACAAATGTGGGTCTCTTGAAGACAGAAACAGGTGAAATTATTACGGGGAACCAGGAAGTGGCAGAAGAGTTGAACAGGTACTTTGGTTCTGTCTTCTCGAAGGAAGACACAAACAATTTCCCAGATGTACTAGAGGACTGGGATCTAGGGAGACAGAGGGACTGAAAGAAATTTGCAGTTGGCAAGAAATAGTATTGGGTAGACTGATGGGACTGAAGGCTGATAAATCCCCAGGGCCTGATGGTCTGCATCCCAGGGTGCTTAAGGAGGTGGCTCTAGAAATCGTGGACGCATTGGTGATCATTTTCCAATGTTCTGTAGATTCAGGATCAGTTCCTGTGGACTGGAGGGTAGCTAATGTTATCCTACTTTTCAAGAATGGAGTGAGAGAGAAAATGGGGAATTACAGACCAGTTAGCCTGACATCAGTGGTGAGGAAGATGCTGGAGTCAATTATTAAAGAAAAACGGTGCATTTGGATAGCAGTAAAAGGATTGGTCCAAGTCAGCATGGATTTATGAAGGGGAAAACCTGCTTGACTAATCTTCTGGAATTTTTTGAGGATGTGACAAGTAAAATGGATGAAGGAGATCCAGTGGATGTAGTGTATAAGCCTTTGATAAGGTCCCACACAGGGGAGTAGTGGGCAAAATTAGAACACATGGTATTAGGGGGTAGGGTATTGACATGGATAGAGAATTGGTTGGCAGGCAGGAAACAAAGAGTATGAATAAACAGTTCGCTGTCAGAATGGCAGGCAGTGGCGAGTGGAGTGCCGCAAGGCTTGGTGCTGGGGCTGCAACTATTTACAATATATATTAATGATTTGGATGATGGAATTAAAAGTAACACCAGCAAATTTGCAGATGACACAAAGCTGGGTGGCAGTGTGAACTGCGAAGAGGATGCTAAGAGGTTGCAGGGTGACATGGGAAGGTTGATTGAGTGGGCAGATGCATGGCAGATGCAGTATAATGTAGATAAATGTGAGGATATCCACTTTGACGGTAAAAACAAGGAGGCAGATTATTATCTCAATGGTGTCAGATTAGGAAAAAGGGAAGTGCAACGAGACCCGGGTGTCCTTGTACACCAGTCACTGAAAGTAAACATGCAGGTACAGCATGGCAGTGAAGAAAGCTAATGGCACGTTGGCCTTCATAACGAGAGGATTTGGGTATAGGAGTAAAGAGGTCCTTCTGCAGTTGTACAAGGCCTTGATGAGACCACATCTGGAGTATTGTGTGCAGTTTTGGTCTCCTAATTTGAGGAAGGACATTCTTGCTATTGAGGCAATACAGTCTAGGTTCATGAGGTCATCAGTCTGAAGAAGGGTGGGAAGAAGGTTCATCAGTCTGAAGAAGGGTCTCGAACCAAAACGTCACCCATTCCTTCTCTCCCGAGATGCCGCTGAGTTACTCCAACTTTTTGTGTCTACCTTCACGAGATTAATCCCTGGGATGGCGGGACTGCCATATGAGGAAACATTGGAAAGACTGTGCTAGTATTCATTGCAATTTAGAAGGATGAGAGGGATTCTTATAGAAACATATAAAATTATAAAAGGACTGGACAAGCTAGATGCAGGAATAATGTTCCCAATGTTGGGGGAGTCTAGAACCAGGGAACACACTCTGAGAATAAAGGGGAGGCAATTTAAAACTGAGATGAGTAAAAACTATTTTACCCAGAGAGTTGTGAATTTGTGGAATTCTCTGCCACAGAAGGATGTAGAGGCCAATTCACTGGATGAATTTAAAAGAGAGTTAGATAGATCTCTAGGGGCTAGTGGAATGAAGAGATATGGGGAGAAGGCAGGCACGGGTTACTGATTGTGGGTGATCAGCCATGATCACAATGAATGGCGGTGCTGGCTCGAAGGGCCAAATGGCCTCCACCTGCACCTATTTTCTATGTTTCTATGATTCTATGTGAACATTAATTGCAGGAAGGCTCTGCTCTTTCCTCAAAAAGAGCATTTGCATTGTAACAACATCTAAATTGTTTACAGAAACTTCCCAATAATGAGAGTACAATTTTTATCACTTATATCACTGTCATGGCAGCACAGTGGCATGGGGTACAGTTGCTGCCTCACAGAGCCAGAGATCCAAGTTCAATCCTAACGTTAGGGTGCTGTCTGTGTGGAGTTTGTAAATACTCCCTGTGACCCTTTGGGTTTTCTCCGGGTGCTCCAGTTTCCCCCACATTTCAATAATGTGCCGGTTTGTAGGCTAATCATTTTCTGTAAATTGCCCCTAGTGTGTAGGAAGTGAAAGTGGGATAACATAGAACTAGTGTATGGGTGATCGATGGTCAGCATGAACTCAGTGACCTGATGGGCCTGTTTCCACACTGCATCTCTAAACTAAACATAAAGCCAAAGTAACTCCAGATAGTTCCTCTGTCCCTCTCTTTCCCCTCCCCCTTCCCAGTTCTCCCTCTGTGTTCCTGTCTCCAACTACATCCTATATTTGTCCTGCCCCCTTCCCTGACATCAGTCTGAAGAAGGGTCTCGATCCTTCTCTCCTGAGATGCTGCCTGACCCGCTGAGTTACTCCAGCATTTTGTGGTACCTTCGATTTGCACAAGCATCTGCAGTTATTTTCCTACATAAAACTATTGGGCTTCAATTATTGCATTAATGTACTTCTGATCCAGAAGCAGTGCTGTAAAGGTGTTCTGGAGCGCCTATCGTTTCAGTGCAGGGAATTCCATGTTCAGAACCAGGTAAATAATGGATAAGCCTGCAAGAAAAATTGAATGTGAACTCTTCAAATCACCCTGATCTATTAAAATTGAATGTCAGAAGGTTTGGATTGGAGGTGATATTTTAAATCAAACAAAAGCAATACTGGAAATACTCAATTTGTAGTTACGTCAGTTCTCTGCTTTTTGTTAGATGTTTTGAAAACTTTTAAAAGTTGTCCACCCAATCCAATTTTGGGGGTTCAGATAAAATTCACCCCAGTCAGTTGAAAATATTATAAGGAACTAAACAAACTGGAAGTTATTCTTCAAAATCAAAATTAAGGAAAATTATTATTTCTTAATACTATTAAATGGTGGTGTATTTTGTCTCTTTCACTTTGGTAGTGTCCTGCCTTTTGTGCCTTGTTGCATTATGAGGGTTTTATAATTTTCTCATAAAGCAACAGCCTTGATGGACTAATAATGATCTCACCTTTCAAACTAATGAACATCTGTGAAACAATTATGGAATAGAAAATAAAGTTAGCCACATGTGTAATTGGTAGCTGATATTCTCTGATCTATTTTAGAGTACTATAATCATAGAGCTATACTGAAACAGGCCCTTCAGCACAACCCATCCATGCTGACCAAGTTGCCGAAAGGAGTTAGTCTCATTTGCCTATGCCTGACCTGTTTCTCTCTGCCTCATGAGAGTTCAAATTCAAAAAACGGAGTCCATTATGATTGTCCAAAAATTTAATTCAAAAGATCTCAAAAGATCTGGGGCAGCATTTTGTCTTATGTTAATGTGGTTGATCCACATCTCCAATGACCCAGGTTTAATCCTGACCATCTGTCCTACTGTGTAGGAAGGAACTGCAGATGCTGGTTTATACCGAAGATAGACACAGAATGCTGGAGTAACTCAGCGAGACAGGCAGCATCTCTGGATAGTAGGAAGAGGTGACTTTTCAGGTCGAGACCCTTCTTCAGACTGAAAGGCAGGGGAGAGGGAAACACAGCAATAAGGAAGGGGAAGTTATCAAAACGATACATCAAAAGAGATGCGGATCAAGGAAAATGTAGTATAGATCATTGTTCGCTAGGAGAAGGTGACAACAAAGCAAACAGAGATAAAATGTATGCAGGGAGACACGCAGACTGGTTCGAGAACTGGGAAAGGGGAGGGATGGAGAGAGAGAGAAAAGCTATCTTCTGTCCTACCTGTTTTCTGAGTGACCACTTCAGATTCCACCAGGTACCTTGGTTTACTATCACAAGACTTGCAGGTTGATAGGTTAATTGGTCACAGTAAATTGTCCCTAGTGTGTTGGTGAGTTGTTGTACCTGTGCGTGGGACTGCAGGATCTAAAAATGGGATTGGGCAGGATTGCGTTAAAGGGCACTTGATGGTCAGTGGACTGAAGGTACTATTTCTCTACTGAATGACAATGAGTCAGCTGTGCTTAGTATTTCAGTGAGAGAGGTTTCACTTTAGAAAACCATGTGTAAAGTGTTAAAAAATAAATGTTCTGAATTTGCTGAAGCCGCAAAATGTATGGACCACGCTAAACACTGTAAGACACTTGTCTTTTCTACCACATGTACAGATTATTTGACATGTCACCAGGAATATACAACTAAAAATTGCTTTTGGTGATAATCGTTTGTCACATTTACTTGAGTTCTGCTGCTAGTTTACCTAAGATTGCAATGTATGTTAACAAAAGAATAATCAATGAATAGCTTCAGCGAGTGGACAGAGAAGCGTTTTTTGAATTTGTATTCTGACACTGTCAAAAGTTAATTTTTGATCATAAACTATTATCTTCTACTGGAAAATTAATAATACCCTGATCTCCCATTTATCCAAATATTACAAAACACAGAAGCATAAATATTAAAAGCTTAAGATCGCAATTTGTCAAGGGAAAATAGGCTCGTGAGTGTGATTGCAAAAAAACAATCATTCTCTTACCCTTGAAATAATATTGATAATAAAAAATGGAGACTATTAGGATTCTCAAATATTATATTTCAGAGAACGTTTTGCCTTCAAGACAATTTAGAGAGTGTAGCTTTTTAAGAAAACTTTGCGAGAAGATATCAAGCAGATGTTTAATCATAGAACATACACACGTTATCAAGAGAGAGATCATGATTTTGCTAAACTGCTCGATGTGATGAATCAGCATTGTAAGTCCCACAACTCATTGAAGTATTAGAACCAAATATTTATCTTACATAGAGTGTCATAGAGTCATAGAGTGATACAGTGTGGAAACAGGCCCTTCGGCCCTACTTGCCCACATCGGCCAATATGTCCCAGCGACATTAGTCCCACCTGCCCATGTTTGGTCCATAGCCCTCCAAACATGTACTATCCATGTACCTGTCTAACTGCTTCTTAAATTTTGGGATAGTCCCTGCCTCAACTACCTCCACTGGCAGCTTGTTCCATACACCCTCCACCCTTTGTGTGAAAAAGTTACCCCTCAGATTCCTATTAAATCTTTTTCCCTTCATCTTAAACCTATGTACCTCAATTCACCTTCTCTGGGCAAGAGACTCTATGCATCGACCCAATCTATTCTTCTCATGATCTTACACACCTCTATAAGATCATCCCTCATCCTCCTGCGCTCCAAGGAATAGAGTCTCAGACCACAAAACCTCTGCCTATAGCTCAGACCCTCTAGTCCTGGCAACATCCTCGTAAATATTCTCTGCTCCCTTTCCAGCTAGACAACATATTTCCTATAACACGGTGCCCAGAACTGAACAAATTACTCTAAATGTGTCATCACCAACAATCATGTTGCAGTGTTATACAACTACAACATGACCTCCTAACTTCCATACTCAATACTCTATACTTACAGACTTATTGCAATGATTTACCCAGTAATTATTTGACTGCAGTCTGAGTTTCATTCCAGTGCTATAAAGCTTAATTTTGTTTTGAACCTGGATCATGATCTTCATTGCTGTGTGAACTTATTTAGAAGGAAAGCAAAGTTGATTTGAAAAAAAACCTCTTTTATTAAACAACTGATTTTTTAACATGGTTATCAGTTTGTTTTTTATTTTTAGAGATACAGCGCAGAAACAGGCCCTTCGGCCCACCGGGTCCGCGCCGCCCACCGATCCCCGCACACTAACACTGTCCTACACCCACTAGGGACAATTTTTTTAAACATTTTGCCCAGCCAATTAACCTACATACCTGTACGTCTTTGGAGTGTGGGAGGAAACCGAAGATCTCAGAGAAAACCCACGCAGGTTACGGGGAGAACGTACAAACTCCGTACAGACGGGGCCCGTAGTCAGGATCGAACCTGAGTCTCCGGCGCTGCATTCGCTGTAAGGCGGCAACTCTACCGCTGCGCCACCGTGCTGCCCGTTAATGAAAGGAATAATTTTATTCCTTATACTTCTACCAGTCATTAATCTAAGATTGTGATACGCTACTTTTGCACAGTTTTTTGTATACAGAACTCTGTGATAGTGATGGTGTATTTCAATAGAATTGAACACTGCTTTGAAAATAAAAAATGTATATAGATATAGGAAAGAAAAACATTTTAAGAAGGTACAAAGAGCGAATTAAAAATAGAAGGACCGTTACCAATCATACCAAAGGTTACCATGCAAAGGAATATGGAAATATATACAGCTTCACAAATAAGGTTGGGTGATCAATGCATTTGCATAATTAAATGATCCGTTGAGATTGCTTGATAAGTTTTCACTAATTTCTTAAAACTTCAGGGATCAAAATTGGCACCAGTTTTTACTTTTAATGATTATTTTTAAAGAAAGATAAATTTTGCACAAAGCTGCAATTGACACTTTCTCTTTTTCTAATTTAAACAATTTAGTTTCTCGGGATACAGAGTCATAGCATAATACAGCACAGAAACAAACCCTTCAGCCCAACTCATTCATCTTGATCAAGTTGCCCAACTAAGCTAGTCCCACTTGTATCCAACTCATATCCCTCCAAGCCTTTCTGATCCATATACTATCTACGTGTCTTTTAAATGTCCTAATTGTATATGCTTCAGCCACTTTCTATGGTAGCTCGCACTATATATGCACCACCCTCTATGTGAAGAAATTGCCCTTCAGTTCTTGTTTAAATCTTTTACTTTGTCACCTTGAGCTATGCCCTCTATGTGTCTCCAATGCCTTCTAGTTTGTTCAATATAATTCAACCAAACTGAAGCAGTAATTATTGCATAGTCACTGTATTTATCCTTCTTCCAGACGTAATGACTTACGTCAAAGCAGCAATTGACAAAATGTTTGATGGTCATTGTGAAAGGAAGAATAAATTTCCACCCACTTATAAATTCATACTCAGTTCTTCTAGATTCCGAGCACTACATCTCAAACTCTCACTTTGTTGCATTGCTGTTTACCAGTAACATACACATTTGTGTTCACAGGCCAATCACCTTACATGCACGACATTTGCCCAGAATAACAGCTCAACCAGAAGAGGTGACTGATTCATCTTAAGCAAGTATGACAATCACACATGCCCATGAGCCATACCAATACTTCCTGTACTTTAAAAGTTACTATTTTATTTAAATTTTTAACGAGTAAAGTCCAGGCTTGAACCCCAGGTTCACATTATATTACAGCATTTACTCATTGAACAGAAAGCAACATGGCATTGCCTAGTCCTATTCATTAATAATATTTTGAAACACATTGTTACACAATACAAGGACAAAGTGAATTGTAATACTCATTTTCTGAAATATCGTCACATACAATTATGAACCTACTTTGAGTGTGACACTCCAAGCTTTCGTTCACGATAAGACATGAAAAGCCTGAAGCTATTTGACAGTAAGTGTGTTCAGCAATGTCAGACCTGTCGGCTTGAACCATTCAGTTTAATGTCCTTAATCAGTTGACATTACGCTGACTATTCCTCGGTAGCTTTGGGGCAGCAAGATTTGAGTTTTCATTGGATGCATTGAGGGGTGATCTTAAAGAGGTGTATAAAATAATGATCGGGTAGATGCACAGTCTCTTGTCCAGAGTTGGTGAATCAGGGACCATGTTTAAGGTGAAGGGGAAAAGATTTAATAGGAATCTGACGGATAACTGTTCCACACAAAGGGTGGTGGGTGTTTGGAACAAGCTGCCAGAGCAGGTAGTTGAGGCAGGGACTATCCCAACATTTAAGAAGCAGTTAGACAGGTACATGGGTTGGAGGGATATGGAACAAATGCGGGCAGGTGAGACTAGCAGAGCTGGGACATGTTGGGCGGTGTGAGCAAGTTGGGCGAAGGGCCTGTTAACACACTGTATCACCCTATGACTCTATGACTATGACTCTCTGATTCTTTGCATCATTATCATTGGAAAGAAGCTGGAAGACATTGAAGGAGAAGGCCCATTGGAGCTTGTACTAACTGTAGCTTCTTTAAGAACTTTGCTGTGACTTATTGAGGAGACTTTAACAGCAATGACACACCTGCTGTCAGAGATAAAAGCCAGTTGTCTCCTAAATAGATAGACTTCATCAACGATAAGCTATTGCTGTCACCACTCCTCAGCCTCCTACAGCTCCACATGAATGCTGGATAAGTTCCTTCTGATTGTTCATGGAGAAAACTGAGATAAAGCAAACGGTTAGAACATTTATGTCAAATAAAGCATGAAAAAAGATCAAAATAGAATCAACAGTAAAAAATAGGGAGTTACAAAAAACCAAAATTGTTACAAATAAACCAAATCTGATAAATTCATTCAGCTGACAACAACCACGAATGTCATTATATTAGACTCCTGTAAAGTTCCTGCATTACTGAACTGGTATCATACTTTCTCTGAAGGTCTGAAGAAGGGTCCTGATCCAAAACACCGCCTACCATGTTCTCTAGTCCTGACCCAAAACTTTTTTTGCTCATAATTCCACATGATATTCTCAAAGAATAACTATAATGCAAATGGTATCCTTAACTGCACCTTGCACACAATTAAAATTATTATTCAGCTCAACTGTCTCGATTTAATTACTTTTTTGAAGAGGTGACCAAGAGAATTGAGGAGGGCAGACTGGTCTACGTGGATTTTAGCAAGGCCTTTAACTAGGTCCCACGTATTGGGCTGGTTCAGAATTTTTAGATTAGTGTGAGCGAGGATACAAAATTGGCTTGATGATAGGAGTCAGAGGATCATAGTGAAGAGTTGTTTTTCAGATGAGAGACCAGTGATGCTCCACCACCATCAGTGCTGGGTCCACTATTGTTTGTCATCTATATTAATGATTCAGATGAGAGTTAGTTGAGACAGTTAATTGGTTTGTGGATAACATCAATATTG
Source organism: Rhinoraja longicauda (assembly GCF_053455715.1). Lineage (NCBI taxonomy): Eukaryota > Metazoa > Chordata > Chondrichthyes > Rajiformes > Arhynchobatidae > Rhinoraja > Rhinoraja longicauda. The sequence continues at coordinate 39,149,862 of NC_135956.1, read as the reverse complement.
GTGGTGTAGTGGACAATGAAGGTTATCTAAGATTACAGCAAAGTCTGGATCAAATGGAAAGTGGACCAAGAGATGGCAGGAGGAATTTAAGTTGGAGAAGAGGGAGGTGTGTACTTTGGTAAGTTAAACCAGGGCAGGACTCGTATAGTAAATGGCATGTCCCTGGAGAGTGTTGTAGAACAGAGATTTTGGGGTACAAGTACATAGATCCCTGAAAGTATCAATATAGGCAGACAGGGTGGTGAAGAAAGCATTTGGCACACTTGCCTTCATCTGTCGGGGCTTGATGTAGAAAAGGTGAGATGTCATGTCACAACTGTACAATTCATTGGTGAGACTATCTTTGGAGTATTGGTCGCCTAGCTACAGAAGAGTTGTCATTATGCTGAAAAGATTCACATAATGAATCTTGTGACTGGAAAGCATGAATTATAAAGAGAAACTGGATGACCTTACAGAGTTATGTAAAATCATGAGGGGCATAGACAAGGTGGGTGGTCACTGACTTTTCCCCCGGGAGGGGAGCGTAGAACCAAAGTGCATTGATGTATGATGAAAAGAGGAACATTTTAAGGGGACTTAAGGGGCAATCTTTTCATACAGAGTGGGGTGAGTGTGTGAATTGAGCTGCCAGTTCTAGTGGTAGAGGTAAATTAAAACTTTAAAGGGCATTTAGATAGGAAAATGGAAAGGAACGTTTTTGTGAGATATGGGCCAAAGACAAATAGAACTAGCTGAGGTACTTGTTAAGGATGGATGATATGAGCTGAAGGCTTTGTTTCCATGGTGTACAACTCTATGACTATAATACAATATATAACATGTCTATAACATGCATGAATCAACATAAGTAATCATCTCAAAAATGAGAACAAAATAAAATATTGCAAAGCAAAGTTAAGCGTTTACCTTGTAAAAGAATTCAATGTCATTTTTGACTTTGTGTTAAATACATTTCTTTAAGCCACAATCTCAGTGATTCCAGACAACTGAAGACATTTTATTTTTCATGCTCAGCAATTCATAATGGACATTGAAATATTGTGATCCATTAATTTATCTCACAACCTGAGATTATTTGTTTAAGTCTTCAAACATTTCATTCTCCTTTCAAAAACACACATTCCTAAAATAAATTAACTCTTTGTTCACATAAAATACAATCTGTGAATTTAGTGCATTGGTGGATAGCTTTTTCCCTTTGATTTAATCTGTCCTATCAAATATTTGGCAATGGATACCGCCAAATTATTATATTTCAAATTGAATGTAAAATTGATTTATCATAGTAAGTTCTTGCTTTCATCTTGATCTGTTTAGGAGCTTCTGCAGCATTTTTGAGTTCTGGTGCAAAACCAAAATAAGCAGACAATAATCACATTATGGTAAGTGTAAGAATGTTATGTAGTCTGCTGTGAATAATGTGATACACCAAAGCCTTTTGCTTTCATCATACTATGTGCCCATATGCCAACTTGAAAATGGTTGCAGCATTAAGGGCCTAGTTGGTGAGCTTAAAACTCTAACCTGATGAACTACAGCATCATATGTATGAGGGATTGTTCCATTGATGCTGTTTATTGTGAGAACATTTAGGCTGTAGTTTTATTAGCACAGTACCTATACCGTAGATTGCAATTATGCCAATGGAACCATTATGTATAAAGAAATGACAGAACCAGAACATATTTATGAATTCCAATTGTTTTGTTTATCTTAGTCTTAGGAAAGATTTTTGCAAGATTTTTTACAATCCAATATACAATTGTTGGGATAACGGGGGACATATTAGGGAGACCAATATTGTTTCTTAATAAAGAAGTAATGTCTTACAAATCAACTTTTGTAAATCCCTCAACTTTTTGAGGGATTTACAAAGTTGGTACATGAAGTGTATCCAGGCTTGCAACGTGAATGCACATAACTCAAAGGTAATGGACAATAAAGGAGCCTTATTGTAAAGGCAGTTTTCCGACCGGCACACTTGAAAATTGATGAAACATTTCTGCTAGTGCACCCTAAGGAACTGCCAAGACCTGTAATGTGTTTTTAAAGACAAACCATAACATGTAATGAATGCAGAGGAATTATATTCTAAATCTCAACCACAATGTAAAAAATCTAGATGGATTTTACACTTTTTCAAGAAAATAATAGAGTGATTGGATTTGAGAATAAAACACAAAGTGCTAGAATAATTCTGCGAGTCAGCTAGCATCTGTATAGGGAACGGACAGGTGACAATTCTGTTTGGGACCCTTCTTCAGACCACCATGTGGACTGGAGAATAACATAGGTTTGGTGACACAAGAAATTGCAGAAGATGGAATCTTGTGCAAAACGCAAAGTGCGGAACCCAAACTCTAAAGAAGGGTCCCAATCCAAAATTGTCTGTCCATTCTCTCCACGGATGCACTCTGACACATTTAGTTACTACAGCACTTTGTGTTTTGAATAACATACGTTTCATTAATTGTTAGTATTACCACCTATAGAATCTACGTGGTTCTGGTTCAACACAGAACTAACAAATACACAGAGAAGTAACAATTTCATTCCTTTTGAAACTGAATTTGTCCACAAAAGCATTGAGAAATGTTAGTTTGCAAGTTCTTGCAGGAGTGAATCCAATCACCAGCCTTTCGAAATATTAATAAACCTGGAACCTTTCCCATCAAAACAGCTTTGTGCATTAATGTTAAAACTTCAGACAGGATGATTTCTGTAAATTGCTCCTGGTGTATTGAGAGTGGATGAGAAATTGAGGATTCACAGCAGTAGGAGGAAAATCACTCATTAATGTCACTGTGTTGATTATTTCAACACAAGGTGAGGGCTCACTTGATAACAGAGCAACCTGAGGCTTACCTGGGCTTACCTGGGCTTACCTGGGCTTACCTGGGCTTACCTGGATCAGGGGCACTCCAGTACTTCCATCACGTGGACCAGACTTCGGACGTTGGATTTAGTTTAGTTTAGTTTAGTTTAGAGATACAGCGCGGAAACAGGCCCTTCGGCCCACCGACCAGTGATCCCCACACATTAACACATACCCTACACACCCTCGGGACAATTTACATTTACACCAAGCCAATTAACCTACATACCTGTATGTCTTTGGAGTGTGGGAGGAAACTGAAGATCTCGGAGAAAACCCACGCAGGTCACGGGGAGAACATACAAATGCCATACAGACAGCACCCGTAGTGAAGATCGAACCTGGGTCTCCGGGGCTGTAAGGCAGCAATGCTACCGCTGCACCACCGTGCCACCCTTCTTCAAAGGAACAAGAAGATTGTTTCTTCTTTTTTGTAAATGACACCAAAACATGGTGGGTTGTGCAAAGAATTTCACTGTGCTGTGCATACATGAAAATAAAGAACCATTGAACCATTGAAGATGGAAGGGAAGAAAACAGGAAAGTAGATATTTAGCAAAGTAAAGTGCTTTAAGAGAAGTCTCCTGGCATCAAATGGAACGGATGGATGACCTACAGTCGTGACAGTGATTGAACCAGTGACAGTGAGACAGTGAGAACCATCACTATGTAAATAATCTCCTTACTCGCAGATTTTCTTTACTGTGCATCTGCTATGTATGGGAACACTCATTCAGCTTGGCTAAATCGCTTTGAAAAGTCATTGCATACTCTTTTCAGGTCACAATCCCTCTCAATTTCATGCTTCCAGTCAAACTCAAGAATATTGCTTTTAGTTCCTGGTCCAAATCAAGGATCTATCTTGTGAATAGCTGGGGTTCAAGCTCTGGTCACTATGGTACAGCACAAGTCACTGCCAGCCACCCAGATAAGGATCCATTCATTCCTACTCTCTATTTCCTGTCCATGAAGCAATTTACAGTTAATCACACTACATTAGCCTTGAATACGTATGCTTTGATTTTGCACAGCAACCTCTTTTATCACTTCATCACAAACCTTCTATAAAATCCAAGTTCTCAGCATCCACTAGTTTCCCTTTATCTGTTTTGCCAGCTATATACTCAAAAAAACTCCAGTAGTTTTCACAAACATGGTTTTCCTTTCATGAATCTATGTTGACTTTGTCCTTTCCTGATAATTTCTAACGGTCCTGTTGTCACATTGTTTAAACCAGCATCTGCAGTTCCTTCTTACAGATTGTGAGATGAAATGCATGCAGAAAAAGTTATTCATATCAGGCAAAAATACAATAGATTATATTTAATCATGTTAGTTATTAAATAACACAGTAAAATGTTTGTTTAAATCTAATTGTTTTACAAAGGAACACAAATAACAGCTGTGGTTCCATCCAATCCTAGCTAACGCCCAAATGCTTTCAGTTGATACATTTAATTTTTTGTTGAATAAAATGTATTTAGTAGCTTTCAAATTGCTATTAACCCCCAAAAATATCTTTGGCTTATAAAGTTCAAATAGGGCTACAATCCCTTGAGGTGAAAATACTTTCTTCATTGACCTAAGAATGGTCATGAGTTCATAAGTGATAGGAGCAGAATTAGGCCATTCAGCCCATCAAGTCTACTCCGCCATTCAATCATGGCTGACCCATTTCTCCCTCCTTACCCCATTCTCCTGCCTTCTCCATATAACCCCTGATACCTGTACTAATCAAGAATCTATAGTGTGGTGATTCGAATTGCACACAATATCCCAATTATGGACTAATCAATGTTTTGATTAGCTGTACCAATAAGCTGTACCATAATCTCACTGCTCTGAAATTGTACGCTTTGGCTAATGAAGGCAAATATGGGGCTGTGAGGCAGAGGCTCAATCAGTTGCGCCACTATACCGCCCTTAAATAGGTTTTCAAAATCCACAAGCTTGGGGTCAGCATAAGCCTGGTCTTCCTTCTCCATCCTCAAGTTTATTCACCCATCCATCAATGGAACAGCCATCCGATGGAGGGTGCAGGCTCAGTGGATTCTACAGGTATCCTGTAGAAAACGCACACTGCAATCTTAGTGGAAGGGAGCTGGCTGATAGGCTGGTGGACTGTCAGTGCAGTCTTTCATCACACTCCCAGCTTACACCTTGTAATTCATGGGCAGTTTATGGGAGTCAGGAGAAATGTCACTTGCTGAAGGAAAGATAACCTATTAGTATTTATGCAGCCAGTCCCATTCAGATTCTGGTCAATGCTGATCCCTTGGATGTTGGTGAAGGACATGGCAATCTATCATCCAGCTTGTATTCATTCCAGATTGAAAACATCTCCCAGATTGCAAAGCTCTGCTGCTTCTTGCTATCCTTTAAATAATGCAGGATATTAGAGAAATATTAGAGAAATATTCTCGTGCCAAGATCGATCAATGGATCGGCTGTTCCATGGATGGATGGGTGAATAAATTTGAGGAATGGAGTATAAGGACCAGACTTATGCCGACCCAAAAGTTGTCGATTTTTTAAACCTATTTTATTTCTCGCTTTTATAAATCCCTTATTTTAATTAATTAGATGCACAGAGTCTCTTGCCCAGAGTAGGTGAATTGAGGACTAGAGGACACAGGCTTAAGGTGAAGGGGAAAAGATTTAATAGGAATCTGAGGGGTAACCTTTTCATACAAAGGGTGGTGGGTGTATGAAACAAGCTGCTAGAGGAGGTAGTTGAGGCTGGGACTATCCCAACATCTAAGAAGCAGTTAGATAGGTACATGAATGGGACAGGTTTGGAGGGAAATGGATCAAACGTGGGCAGGTGGGACTAATGTCGCTGGGACATATTGGCCGATGTGGGCAAGTAGGGCCGAAGGGCCTGTTTCCACACTGTATCACTCTATGACTCTATGACACTCTATGTAAGATAAATATTTGGTTCTAATACTTCAATGAGTTGTGGGACTTACAATGCTGATTCATCACATCGAGCAGTTTAGCAAAATCATGATCTCTCTCTTGATAACGTGTGTATGTTCTATGATTAAACATCTGCTTGATATCTTCTCGCAAAGTTTTCTTAAAAAGCTACAGACTCTCTAAATTGTCTTGAAGGCAAAACAGGCAGATGGGACTAGTGTAGCTGGGACATGTTGGCCCGTGTTGGCAAGTTGGGCGAAGGGCTTGTTTCCACACTGCATCACTCTATGACTCTAATTAATTTTAATTGAGACTGCAATTTATGTCAATCGTTTGATTGATTTTTATGGATAAAGATCAAAACATCTCCCTTATTGTAACAACTTTTGAGCCTTTACTTTTACCTGCATTACACTTTCAGCAATGTTTGGTAATAAATATAATAAAGCTCGATCTTTTCAAGAACATTCTGGACTCACCCATAAAATGAGAATGATTTGAATTCTTGTCCATCATTAAGATAATATTCAAATACTAGAGGTCATAGCTTTAAGATGAGATGGGAAAAGATTAAAGAAGATGAGCAGGGCAAGTTAGTTTCCTGGAACACACTGCTGGGGGTGATAGTTGAAGCAGATAAGATGAGGGCATTTAAAATACTTTTGGATGGGCATGTTTGGTACAGACATTGTGGGCCGAAGGGCCTGTTCTTGTGTTATATTGTTCTACATTCAAGGATAAAACCTATAGTTAAGACAACAAAAAAAGGGTACTGTAATGGAGTTTGTTTTATTAAAGTGCTATTTTATTATCTTATTATTAAATTGTACATGAAACTATTCAAGAAGGGTTGAATATTTGTGTTTAACTCTCTACAAACATTTATAAATTTATTGAATTCATATGAAAGTTTATTCATACCACACATTCAAAACCTATGTGAAAAACCAAAATAACAAAGTAAGAAAAGAACAAGGTGTTATTAAAGCTGTTGAGAGGTGACGATATAGACTTATATTTAACACAATAAAATAACCATAGGATCATACAAACCAGGGATTTATAACTTCAGTTGGTGCTGAACCTGCTGATTGTTCTGTAACATTAATGGTACTGATTGAATAAGTTCACACTTTTGATTTTAACCATTTACATTGACTGCATGCAATTGATGGGACCAGATGAGAATAGAATGCTTCCCCTTTGGAGAAAAACTTGCAAACAGTCTCTTTTAAAAATAACACTAGTGTTTGCCTTGGAGTAGCAAGATTAGAGGGGACATGGTGCTGCTTTATCAATGGCACAGTAAACTAGGCTGCTATTTGGGTATTTACCATGCTCTTTTAAAGAAAGACAGTGAGTTATATCAGTATTCTAATAGACATTATACTTTAGGCAATATTTCTAAAATAGGTTAATTACTACGTGTTTACTTCTTTGCTCCGTAAATGTCAGATGTAGCTGTGAAAGTCACATGTACATTGTGTGAATGTACCCACATCATGTCATTCCTTTCCTACCAAGTTTGTTAAATTCCTGTGTCCACAAATTGGAATGTATCCATTTTTGACATGCAAAATGGGTTGGCAAGTGGGTTGGCAAGTGGCACCATTACCCAGCCAGATGATTGATGAAAATAAATCAGGAAAGTGGTTCAAAACTTTGCTAAAACATCCATGAAGCAGATGTAATGTTTCAGGCAATATTTGGAGATTAGCAGTGCTTGTATGGTACAAGTGGTTTTGGTGCTAGCTCAAAGAATGTTGTAAAGGCTAACAGATAACGTTTAGTTGAGTTTAGAGAGAGAAAATAACTAGATCCTTTGGCCCACTGAGTCCATGTTGATCATTAATCATCTGCTCCCACTAATCTCCCACTTTCTCACCCACTCCCTGCTCATTAGGAACAAATTACAGATGCCAATTAACCCACAAACTTGTACGTCTTTAGGCCATGGAATGAAACCAAATCATCCAATGGAAACCCACGCGGTCACAGAGACAACGTGCAAACTCCACACGGACAGCAAACAAATTCCAGATCAAACCTGGGTTTCAGGCACCTCGAGGCAGCCGCTCCACCAGATGGTACGTGTGGACAGGTTCAAATAAGATGCATGAAATCTGAAATAATCAGAAGATAAATATAGAATATGCATGTCCTATTTCTGAGAGATCCTTCCAGTATCTCTGACAGATTTTTTGACATAATACAAACAAAAAGTTCCTATCTGATGGTTCTTTTATTTTCATGTTCCCTTATATCATTTCTTGTTCCCACAACCTGTGTTAAAATCAATACTAACATTGTGGCCTATGCTAAATCATTCTTCTGCAGCACTCCATGAGATTTGTTTAACTCTTCCATTTGTCCTGTTTATTTCAGATACTGCAGGTTTTTAAAAACGTTTCTTGGAACATTGTTCCATTCATTTTTCTCTCTCTTACACTAATCTATATGTAATCCCTGCACCGTGAGACTTGAATTTTCACTTGAGTTTGTCAGGAAATTCAAGCATACAAATCACTGTGGTCTTCTCATGCCTCTTCATAAGTTAAAAAATGCAGTCTTCTCTGTTGCCGACAACATTCGTTCAAGAAAACGCAAAGTGCTGGAGTAACTCAACAGTTGGGACTCTTCTTCAGTCTGATTGTAGTAGAGGCGAGAAAGCTGGAAAAAAGGTGGGGAAGGGGCAGACTGTGATAAGGTGAGTGGGTTTGACAGGAAAATGGTGAACAAAGACTGGAGACAAAAAGAAGACAAAACGGTGAAAGGTAAGGAGGGTTGCTCATTCTTTTTCTTTTTTTATCTGTTCTCAGAATTTGGACAGTGCAGACAAAGTCATATTCATTTCTCCATTTTTTTTTCTGAGGTAATGCACATATATTGTCACATGGGTAAGTAATTGGTTGAGAATATTGTGCAGGTTCTATGGAGCTATGTCGTCCTGAATCTGTTTCAAATATATAACGCAATAAATTACTAATTATTGGTAAGTCTGTGGAAGACTATTACTGCTAATGACAATTTTGGCAATAGAAACTGCTAAAGCTAACAAAGTTGTACAATGGCAACCCAATTATTATTCAGTTAAAATTATTATTAAATATGTTTTAGCTATGTTAACTTAACATTTTAAAACTGCTACCAGTGCTTCACTTAACCTATCTCTGATCCATCTGCCATATAAGCCTATCATTATTCTTTAATTCCAGCATTTTCTCTTCAACTTTGTTCCCACTCAGAATTAGTCATTGAGTATGAAAAAGTGCTGAAGTTGCCTCTTATCAACTTGCACAAATAATATTCTTTAAATTATTGATCTCTCCAACCACACTTAATGAATGGGCCATCTCTACACGGCCACCTGTTCATTTATTTCAGTCTCTCCACAAACCTTAGTCTTTTAATATATGTTTTCAGCCACACTGTAGCACCACAGTAAGGAGTGTACATCCTTGTGCATCTCTGACAAGAGCTGAAAGCAATACTCAGAATGTGGTCGAACCAATGCAAAATTCAGCACTAACACCACTGCATTTAATGTTGCTAACATGAGATGATGATTCGTTTCTCTTTTAATAGAAGCTGCTTGAGTTTAGTTTAGTGATGCAGCATTGAAGCAGGCCCTTTGGCCCAACAGGTCCACACCGCCCATTGATCACCCATTCACACTAGTTCTATGCTATTCCATTTTTGCATCCACTCCCTACACACGAGGAGTGGTTATACAGAGGCCAATTAATCTCCAAACTCGCACTTCTTCAGGATGTGGGAGGAAACCAGAGCACCCAGAGGAAATCCAAATGGTCACAGGGACAATGTGCAAACTCCTCACAGACAGCACCCAGGGTCAGGATCGAACCCGGGTCTCTGGCGCTGTGAGGCAGCAGTTCTACCAACTGCACAACTGTGCCAACCACAGCTAAATTCTTCCAGCATTTCTGTTTTTGTCTCCTGTACTAATTTTGCACCGGTGATCTTAATTTGGATTTCTTTGCTGTCTCTGCTTTATTGTTCCGGAGCTAACTCTTTGCAGTCTCGTCAACACCACCTTAGATGCATGATGTAACAAACCAGCTTATATGATTGTGTCCAAATAATATGCCTAACCAATTGCATTTATGCTTCCATCCACAGAAGTATTTGATCTTAACAAATATTTTGTTGTTTACTGTTTTGTAGCTTTTACTGCTTTGGACTTTTTCTTTCGTAAATGGTGCAAAAATATGGTGACTTGTGCATGTGTGAGCTGTGTAGTGCATATGTGACAATAAAGAACAATTGATTGATCGATTGCTGTCAAAGCGAGGCATTGTTGAATCCAGTAAGAACCCATTTGTCCAGGAATGATGAGGCTGGGCGTACATGAAGGTACAAGGATTATTTAACAGATTGGAAGCATATAAAGTCCTGGGGCTCCTAAAGTAAGGCCAAACAGTGCGATAGCAGGGAAGTTCTGCATAACTTTTACAAAACTCTAATTAAGTTAGCAATGGAGGATTTCAGGAAGATGTGGTGGGTGTGTTGTATACATTTGCTTAAATAGTTGTCAGAATGAGGGGTTTCCACTGTAAACTTCGATTGGAAAAGGCACTGTTGTTCTTCCTGGTGCAAAGTTAGTTGAGAGGGGATTGATAACTGTGTACAGAATCATCACTAGTTTAAATAAGATAGATAAATGGAAGCAATTCCCATTAACAAATTGTTTAAGCCCTTGGGAAGGCAGATTTAAAATATTGCCTAAAAGGTTCAAAGGAGGCAAGGAAAAGAAAATCAAGTTGAAAATAAATTCCCCACCTGAAAAGACAGTAGAAATAAAATACATCGGTGTGTTCTAAAGAGGATTGTACAGTTACCCGAGAAAGAATCATTTGTATAGTCATAGAGTCATACAGCGTTGAACCAGGCCCTTCAGCCAACTTGCCCACACGGACCAGCATGTCCCATCTATTCTTGTCCCACCTGCCTGTATTTGACCCATATCCCTCTATACCTACCCTATCCATGTACCTGTCTAAATGTTTCTTAAACGTTATGAATGGAATTAATCTACTAGGGGCGACCATCAACTCAATGGGCTGAACAGTTTCTTTCTGTGCTATTATAATTTGGGGATTCAACGCTATGGGACAAGCCTTTGATTATGTTGGGTGGTTTTCTGAAGCAGCATGATGTGATGATGGAGACAATGGTGGGAAATTTGTTCTGTGTGATGGACTGAACTGAATCCACAACTCTCTCCAATTTCTTCTGGTCTTGGGCAGAGCTGTTCCCAAACCAAGCTTTGATGCAACTCAATAATATGCTTTCTATGGTGTGTCTGTATATGTTTTACTATATTTAATGCACACAGCTAATTTAAAGCACAGGCCAAGTTTAATGTACACCACGAACTTAATGCACATCGTCAATTGCGTGCACATCATCAAAGCATGGAATGCAAACTGACTTAGTATGTACTGGCAATTATTGCATAGTACTGTTGATTTAACAACCAACATTATGCACACTGACGATTTAACAAAACATTGCAAATTTTTTACACCTTACCAGAGATATGAATCAATCCAGGGCTATGTGCCCCCTTATGCTGTTACTACAAGTGGAAAAGAGGCAATCCTGTCATTCCCAGAGACACCTCATCCAAAAGCTTGTGCACGACAAGATAGGCAGAAACATATACTGCTGACTTTTAGCAAAAGCTAGCAAAGCCACCTTGTAAATTGCAATTAACTTTAGCTAATGGAGTAAGCCTAGTCTGTAATTTGCTGATCAGACATGTTGTCAGTTAACTAAAAAATGGACAAACTTTTTTTTTGCTGCAAAAAAGTAAATGCATCAAAGACAGATTAAAGTCACAACTTTGACCATTGCAACAATAAAATGACAGAAACAAAGAAAATGTAAAAGATGCTAACCATACCAACATAATGACGGGTGTAAGAATTGAAAATAAATTCTGTTATCCGCAGGAGAGAATAAATTTGGGGGAGACAATCGAAAACTTCCCAGTGTAAATTGTTTACTTATCTGTTCTATGAGCCATATTTGACTGTGCTGAATACTGTTTAAAGAAGACAATTGAGTGCTAATTAATTTTGATGCCAGATTTTGAACTTGTTAGTTTGTTCATGGTTAAATAAAATAGAGTCATAGAGCCATGCCGCATGAATACAGGTGTTTCAGCCCAACTTGCCCTTACCGACCAACATGTCCCATCTAATAATACAGGTGTTTCAGCCCAACTTGCCCATACCGACCAACATGTCCCATCTAATAATACATGTGTTTCAGCCCAACTTGCCCAAAACGACCAACATGTCCCATCTAATAATACATGTGTTTCAGCCCAACTTGCCCATACCGACCAACACGTCCCATCTAATAATACAGGTGTTTCAGCCCAACTTGCCCATACCGACCAACATGTCCCATCTAATAATAGGGTCAATTCTGGTCATTTAAGAAAAGATGACAATTATACTCAATTAAACTGAATGGATTGCAACGAATCTGTTAATATTCAGAAGAAATCAGTTAAAGTAGGGATTTGCATAACAAATGGCAATCACTAATGTGTTTTAATTCAGAGCAGGAGAATGGAATAAGCAATCAAAGTCTAAACAGTGTAGTGATACAAGATGGTTCAATGGTTCAATAATTTCTTTATTAACACGTGTACCAGGCACAGTGAAATATGTTTTTTGCATGCAGCTCAGCAAGACCATCCCAGTACAATCGCCCTAGTTAGTACAGAATGTACGGAACAGCTCACCGAGTCCTTTTGCAAGATGCACCATTTTACATTCCTAGCTGCAGTTGGCCACAAAGCCCATTGCAACTGTCACCTCCATTCCTGTCGTCCCGTGATCCAATGTTCCTCTCAACACCTGGCCCTCTTCCACCCTTGTTCCCAGAGGGGTGCCTCCTGCAGTCAACCTCGAGGACATGGAAAGTAAGACCGCCTGGTTCCTCTCACCGAGCACTTTGTTCAGCGTCCGCCGCCATCTCCCTCCACTTCCTCTCTGATTCACGATCCATGGGATGAGCAGGAGCCAGGCTTGGGGGCCTACCCCCTTAGTGCGAACCGGGCCTGCAAATGGGATACAGCCACATCTTGCCGGACTGCTGGGCCAAGCCCCAAGCTGCTGTAGGGCCCTCACCACCTTCGAGGCCCTCCACTGCTTACCACCGCCAGTCCACTTATCGGCCTTCGGTCTGACTCCCTTTTCTCTGGTCCACGGGGTGAGCAGAGGCCAGGCTCAGAGGCAACCTCTCCGGGCTGGTTCTCGTTGCTATGGCAGTGAGCCAGGCCTATACTTGGGCATGACCACAACCGCGGCCCATTGGGAAGCGACCTTCTGCTGCATGGCCCGTTGGGAAGTGACGTCGGGAGAAGCATCTTGGTCTGATGATGGAATCATCAGAGTTAATGGGAGTAAATAGTTCAGGCAAAGGAGAAAAGATCAGAGGTTATACAGAGGACGGCTAGCCCAGCATGATGGATTATGCACAGACTGTGGTGCCTTGGTTTAGGTGATAGTTTGTCACAGCAGATCACTCACCTGTAATAAATCAGGTCTAATTTACATTAATGTAAAAGTATTCCCTAATGGATTAATTATGCCAAATTACTGACAAGGTGATGGAGCCAAAAATCTGCTTTGTGATCTCAAGCTTAGAAAGCTTCAGGTAAATATACAAATTGAGTTAACTTACACGGTACATAGTGATAAGGAGATGTAAATGAAAGTCAGGAACAGGTCACCGAGGGAATAAGACTGAGTCAAAACTACAAATAGAACTGGATGAAAATTTGTAAAGAGAAAATGTTTGGATGATAATTATACAGTTTTATCACCAGTCTGATGAAGTACAAAATATGAACTTGGTCTTGTAAAATATGTTTCTACCATATGATCAAAATGCCACTCCAGGAAAGGCAGAATTACAAAAAAGACGAGAGATTTTCTAATTGAAAAGCCAGCTTTTTTTGTTGTTGGTAATAATTAGGAGATGCATTAGTAAAGAGTGATGTGGATTAGTGAGATGGAGAGAGAGCTGCCTGATCGTGGACATATATGATTCCATAATATTACAGCAGCTCAGGCAGCTCTGCTTTGGGTTACACAAAACAAGCACTTGTGTGTAAAGGGAAGAGACATTCAGATATGTGTTACATGCTTCCACTCCCTGCTCCCGTCCCAGAGAAGGTTTGGTTTAATTTAGAGATGCACCGTGGAAGCAGGCCCTATTACCCACCGAGTCTGCGCCGACCACTGCTCACCTGTACACTAGTTTTATCCTACACACTAGGGACAATTTACAGAAGTCAATTAACCTACAAACCTGGATGTCTTTGGAATGTGGGAGGAAATTGGAGCACCTGGAGAAACCAACGTGGTCGTAGGGAGAGCATACAAGCTGTGTACGTGTAGCACATATAGTCATGTCTCTGGTGCTCTAATGCAGCAACTCTACCATGGCGCCACTACAAAAAAACAAAACGCTGGAGGATTTCAGCAGCACAAGCAGTAGATGTGGAGGCCAAAGGATGGTTGACGTTTCAGGTTGAAACCATGAGTCAACCTCCTGTTGCAGGGTCTTGACCCAAAATGTTTTGCATCCCATTGCCTTCACAGATAATGATTGCCCAGCTGAGTTCCTCCAGCAATTTGCGTTTAGCGCCAGATCCCAGCATCTGTAGTCTCTTGAGTCTCCTGTTTATTGGAATCATAATGTGTGCAAGGAGGTTGTCAAGTTCCTAGACTAAAATGGGAACAGTACAGAATTGTTTGTAATTTTCCTTGGCTTACTGAGGTCATGAAACGCATTCTGTAAACAAATCCAATTCACGCCCACCATTGAATTAGAGCACACTATCTTTTTAATGCACACCACTGGTTTAATGCATAGGACCAGTTTAATGTAAACCACCAATTTAATGCACACCATCAATTGACTGCATGTCATCAATTTAATGCACACAAACTGCCTTAGTACACACTGCCAATTATTGAATAGTACTGCTGATTTTATGCACTCCAGCAACTTAAAGCACTCTGTTGATTTAACAACACACTCCCAATTTTATGCACCTTACATAAATTTAAGCTAATATGTTTGCATTCTTCAGATGGGAGGTTCATTTCCTCATTATGGGGAAAAATGTTGAAGTAAAGTTAGGACCTGAATATATATTGTATCTGCTATGATTTAAAAACACCTCACATTCCCTCATAATGATTATGAATTGCAGTCTTCATCACACAGCAGCAAATTTTAACATAGCAAAATGACAAGGAAGTGGGTAGCATTGATCATTTCAGTGGTGTTGCTTGAGCAATATACATTGAACCGTCCAACAAGAAAACTCCCTTCTATTTCTCAGCAGGTGTCCTGAGACTTTTTAATTCCACCTGCAACAAACTGGGTTCACACCTCATTCATTAGACAGCACTTTCGATAGCATAATACTCTCTCATTGCAACACTGAGGTGTCAGCCCAGCTCATATGTACAAGTGTCTGCAGTTGAGCCAAGTAGTTGAGAGCAACTGTCCATTCTGTCCGTATGTTTCCGGTGACACAGAAAATGTCACCTCAATGCTTGTTCTTTAAAAGCAGTTGATGAGGACAACTAACACCGTTATCAATAGACTGGGCTTTCTTCAGGACACGAAACACATACTGACAAATGTGCAACATCAGTGACAAAAAATTTATCCATTGAAAAAGATGTGTGCATTTCAGTAGCTGTTTTATTTCCCAAGGGATTCACCATGGTCAGTGATTTATTCAATTGAATTAAGCAGATTAAGAAATCTTACAATAAAATGAATAATTCAAATATGGATCCATTCAAATCAATCTCTATAGGCATTACTAGGAATAGTGAAGTCCACTGAGGACTTTCTTTGTCAGTTGCCATAATCCTTTTGGCCTTTGCAGGTCTGTGGGGCTCACCCTGTCCTTCTGATGGATGAGGCAACAATGGACCTTCATGTTTCACAATATTGAGCCATTTATCTCATTCTGTGGGACAATATCCAAAATCGACAAGCAGCTCTGATGTTAGTATGCCATTACCACCCATCTATATACTAAAACTCTTGTTTGTTTGTTCCTGAACTACAGCCAAAATGGTACATGATAGCGTGACAATTTTAGGCCCACCTTACTCACCGTCATCCCTTTGGTGCCATTAAAATCGGTTATATATTTAAAGTTATTCACATTTTAAAGTTTAAATCTATCTCCTAGGGAGGGAGGGGGGAGGGAGGGAGGGAGGGGGGAAGGGAGGAGGAGGGAGGGGGGATTGAGGGAGGAAGGGGGAGGGAGGGGGAGGGAGGATAAGGGGGGGTTGAGGGGGATGGAGTGGGGGGGAGGGGAAGGGGGGAGGGGGAAGGGGGGAGGGGGGAGGGGGGAGGGGGGAGGGGAAGGGGGAAGGTGGAGGGAGGGAGGGAGGGAGGGAGGGAGGGAGGGAGGAAGCGGGGCAGGGAAGGGGGGAGGAGGGGTGAGGGGGGAGAGGGAGGAGGGGTGAGGGGGGAGGAGGAGGAGAGGGTGCTGCACCAATGGAGGAGAGGTTTGGGCCCAACGGGTCCACTTGGTCTAGTACTTTCCTAAATATACTTTTCATGTTTACTGCATAGAGTGTTTGGTTGGAGTATAGGAAATGAAATAAATTAACAGAGATTTTTACCCAGTGATGGCAACAATCATGTCTAATTCTATAACCTTGCTGTGTGACTTTTATCAAATGGACACTATATGTCAATATAGATGAAAAACCTAACCTAAAATTGAATATGGTACAGAATGCAACTTTTTGAACCGTGCTATATTTTGTTGAAAGAATTATGCACCGCCTCATCCAACAATCGCACACAAGCTTTTACCCAGCTTTTCTGCAAATCGTTCTTTTTTTCAGCGTACAGTATATCTAATTGCTTTTGTAAACGTCAGTGATGATTCTGCATCCCACCTTCTGCATTCCTGCAAAGAGTCTTGGCTGTCCAGCAATGTAAAGATGACAATACCATCTTACCATCTTTGTTCTCTTACATGAAAAGCCATGTCAACTTATTATTAACCCACTTATTTTGCTAAGATTTCCAATTATCACTCCAGTGCCTTCTTCAGACTAACCTTCATGTCTGATCTTCCCGATTGTGCATTGGCATGCTAAATTCATCTTTCAGTGATTTCAAAGTAAAATGCTGGATCACACATTATCGACTCATGACATTTGGCCCACTAAATTTATGCCGACCATCAATCATTCTTTTACACTAATCCTACAATAATCCTATTATTTTTATTCATGCCGCTTACTCATCAACTCTTCCCCAGCCTCTACCACTCACATACATGCACGGGGCAATTTACAGCATCCAATTAACCTAATACCTCAGATGTCTTTGAGATATGGGAGGCAACTGGACAGAGTGGATTCCATACGATTAACACCAGAGATCAAGATAAGTTCCCTTGCACTACGAAGCAGAGGCTTTACTGGGAGCACCACACACCACACAATTCACCATGTCTGCACTTAACATGCAACTCCTGACATCCTGGCTGCCTCTCTGCTCTGGCTGTTCTATGAATTAGAGAGGAGTGAGCGGCGAAAATGTGGAGGTCTGCCAACGTAATCGTCTGCTAACTGTTCAACTAACAGAGGCCTTTGGAGGCTAGATTGATATTCAGAGTCAATGAAAATAAATATATTAATCAGAAAGTAAATATTAATAAAGAAACAAAAAACTAAAAATTCAAACCAAGCTCATCACCTTATGTAAAATAATTTGAAATGTTAATAATAAATAAAATTGAAGTAATGCATAGCTCTTAGGATAGACACAAAATACTGGAAAAACTGAGGCAGAGTTCAGGTCAATATCCTTCTTCAGACCCAAAATGTCACCCATTCCTTCTATCCAGAGATGCTGCCTGAGTTTCTCCAGCATTTTGAGTCTATCCAAAGATGTAAACCATCATCTACAGTTCCTTCCTACACATAGCTCTTATGGGAGGGTTTGGTGAATGAATGAAACTGATCTACCTGTGCTGGTTTCAGTTGGTTTCACCAGTCAGATCAAACGTAAATCAGAGATGTGCAAATCCCAAGACTCTCTCTACCACTGAAATCGATGGTAGATTGAGAGGTTGAATCTGCCTTTATCTAAGTTTTGCTGCTGCCAGATGAAGATATTCTCTTTGAAATCAGTTCCAAAGCATTTTCATTTTTTCATTTTTTAGGTTTTAGCCAATACTGGCAAGGTCAGATTATATTGTGCTTTGGTGTACCTTGGTGTTAGACTGGAATAAACTAATCTCACTCAATCATGTAAAACTCCTATTTTGAGTATAGGAGCAGGGAGGTTCTGCTGCAGTTGTACAGGGCCTTGGTGAGACCGCACCTGGAGTATTGTGTACAGTTTTGGTCTCCTAATCTGAGGAAAGACATTCTAGCCTTAGAGGGAGTACAGAGAAGGTTCACCAGATTGATCCCTGGGATAGCAGGACTTTCATATGAAGAAAGACTGGATAGACTAGGCTGGAATTTAGAAGACTGAGGGGGGATCTTATTGAAACATATAAAATTCTTAAGGGGTTGGAGAGGCTAGATGCGGGAAGATTGTTCCCGATGTTGGGGAAGTCCAGAACCAGGGGTCACAGCTTAAGGATAAGGGGGAAGTCTTTTAGGACCGAGATGAGAAAACATTTCTTCACACAGAGAGTGGTGAGTCTGTGGAATTCTCTGCCACAGAAGGTAGTTGAGGCCAGTTCATTGGCTATATTTAAGAGGGAGTTAGATGTGGCCCTTGCGGCTAAAGGGATCAGGGGGTATGGAGAGAAGGCAGGTACAGGTTACTGAGCTGGATGATCAGCCATGATCATATTGAAGGCGGTGCAGGCTCGAATGGCCGAATGGCCTACTCCTGCACCTATTTTCTATGTTTCTATGTTTCCTACTGGGTTTCAAGTGATCTCATGCAACAATCTTTCAAGGCGTTCAAGTGTAGGGTCCTCTTGTCTCAGTGTTCAGAATCAGGCTTCACAGTCTCTGAATGAGGGATCAAACATTCCAGTCAAAAATAAGAAGAAATTCCTTCAAACAGCGTCTTTGGAATTCTCTGTCCATAATAGTTGTGGAACAGCTGCAGAATATATTCAAAGCAGAGATCAATAGATTTTGTATATGAGTGGATATGGAGCAATATGGAGTTAGTGATGGTAAGTGTAGCCGAGATACAAGATCAGCCATGATTTCACTGAATGAAGCTGTAGGCAAGAAGTACTGAATACCAGCTCACGTTTCTACTTCTTATGTTGATAAAGTAAACATCCTTGTCTGGAAGCCCCTGGAGTCCTCTCCTTGGAGCTGACTACATTCACAGTATCGTCCAATGTCTCAAACAAAAATATAATGCATGTTATACCTGTGCACAGTCAGGCTATTTAAATAAAAATGCCAACATGAAGCACAATGAAATGCTCTGACAATGATGGAATTTTAAAGATGGGAAATAAATTGAAGCTCAATTTATTCTGAAGTTGATGCATATGATGCTCATTTAATAAAAGGAGCAGCATTTTCTTAAATATTAGGCCAATAGTTATACTACAAATTATTCTTAAAATAGGTCTATTGTAGGAACTTCCTGCATGTGAACTGACTGCTGGGTTTACATTTTTATAACAATTACACATTTCATAGCTGCAAATTAACCGTAAAGTACTTTGTGATGTCTTGCTGTCATGCAATGTGCTACATACATGCTTTCATTTTAATACCCAGCCTGACACTCGGTGGGAATGCACAATCACAGCCTATTATCTCCTCATTCTGTGTAGTGGTCTGCAGGGTATGTTAACATAATAGTTAAGTTACTGAAGGGTTTATTAATGCAGTGGTTAAGTTACTAAATGGGCATACAATGAATAATTCTACAATACGGCCTATGGAAAAAAAGAAACAATTGGTACTTTTTCATCTCCATTTAGCCGTTTGAATTATGTTTTCAGGTGTAATATAATGGCTGGGGGCAATAAAAGCCATGGCATCTTTGCAGCATGTTTGGTTTCTCTCTGACTGTATCAGTGGGGTGCAATGTAATTAGCTTTCAATTGCCAGATACATGGGAGGCAATAAGTTACTTCATTACTTCTACCGCATGGCAGCAACAAGAAACTTTTTGTTGTACCATATGCATGTGGTGGGAGGTTATTCAATTACTCAGCAGCAAGCCCTTACCTTCTCTGCAGTCTACATCCTCTGAAGTAGTTAATTTACCTATTAAGCATCTGCTTGATGAGGTAGACTTGTGTTCTCCTCTGACTGGAAGCCAAGGTCACAGGTTTTGCAGAGAATTCAGCCTTTCCTGGCAGATGGTGGCTGTATCTGTGAACAGAGCCATGTATTACATCTAGTGATACTAAAAGACAGATGTGCCACACAGTGGGGTGCTACAAAAAAAATTGAAAATACAATTTACATCCTTCACAAGTAATGACACTTAATTTCTGCAAAACATGAACAAGATATTTAATGTAAGTAAAGTTGGCTTAATACTTTCTTTAAAAATGTTCTTGCAAAGTACATCTTGTGAATCCAAATTAGAATTAACTGAACACTTACATTATTTTATCATAATAGTTGCAACCACTATTGTACAATACATTACACAATATCATGTGGATAGGGTGGTGAAGAAGGCGTTTGGTATGCTTGCCTTTATAAATCAGAGCATTGAATATAGAAGTTGGGATGTAATGTTAAAATTCTACAGGGCATTGGTAAGGCCGAATCTGGAGTATGGTGTGCAGTTCTGGTCGCCAAATTAGAGGAAGGATGTCGACAAAATGGAGAGGGTACAGAGGAGATTTACTAGAATGTTGCCTGGGTTTCAGCACTTAAGCTACGGAGAGAGGTTGAACAGGTTGGGTCTTTATTCTTTGGAGCGTAGAAGGTTGAGGGGGGGGCTTGATAGAGGTTTTAAAAATTTTAAGAGGGACGGACAGAGTTGACGTGGGTAGGCTTTTCCCTTTGAAAGTGGGGAAGATTCCAACAAGGGGACATAGCTTCAGAATTGAGGGACAAAAGTTTAGGGGTAACATGAGGGGTAACTTCTTTACTCAGAGGGTGGTGGCTGTATGGAATGGGCTTCCGGTGGAAGTGGTGGAGGCAGGCTCGATTATATTATTTAAGAGTAAATTGGATAGGTATATGGATAAGAGGGGATTGGAGGGTTGTGGTCTGAGAGCAGGTAGATGAGACTAGGTCAGAGAGAGTGGTCGGCGTGGACTGGTAGGGCCGAACGGGCCTGTTTCCGTGCTGTAGTTGTTATATGGTTATATGGTTATATCATTTGGTTTAGTTTAGTTTAGAGATACAGCATGGAAACAGGCCCTTCGGTCCATTGAGTCTGCTCCGACCAGCAATCACCCGTATGCACTAGGGACAGTTTACAGAATCCAATAATCCTAAAACCTGCAAGTCTTTGGAGTGTGGGAGGAAACCAGAGCACTTGGAGAAAACCAAATACAAATAAAATGTACAAACTACGTACCGACAACACCGGAAGTTAGGATCAAACCCAGGTCCCTAGTGTCATTGTGCCACTGCTTTGCCAGTCATCTTAGATGTCTTTACTTACTGTAGATATCTTAACAGGAAATGTTATCAGCAATCAGCAAAAACTATCTTCTATTTAGTATGTAGGTTTCAGTTTTGCATAGTTAGATCATGCAGAGATAAAACTGACGGAATAATCAAGGACATCTACGGCATGGAGAATGGTGATTTAATCCATCACCCTCAGTGCTGCCTCCTTGAAAGCATTATCAATTTGGTCTCACTCACCTGATCTTTTTATTGCAGTGCCTTTTTTTGCAGCAGTATTTACAGGCCTGTAAGCAGAGCACTCATAGACAACAAAATACACAAAAAACAATAAAGTAAAATAGCCCAATACGTGCAAAAAGTCCATAGTGCAACGAAGACAGATAACAGTTCATAGTTTAGATAGTGTTTTGTAATGTTCCAGAGCCTGATGGTTATTGGGGGAAAAACTGTTCCTGAGCCTTGACTCACGGTTTTCTGACTTCTATACCTACTTCTTGATGGTAGAATTGAAATGATGGTCATATAATCACTCGTGGATATACCAGCTCAATCAGCATTTCCTTTCTGTATGAATGGAGCCAATAACAAAAGTTAATCTGCTTGTCTTTATGATCATGACAATCAAGAATCTGAAAGATTTGGGGATTAAAACATTTGAGAAATTAGGCGTCTGATGTGATGTGTGGGCCATGGATAGAGGTAAGGGAGGTATTGCCATAGAAAGGCAGAGGCTGGAGAAAAGCAAAGCAGTTACCTTGGGGTTTCATCCAATGTAGGTAACCTGAGAATGCCCAATGTTGGATGTGCCTTGGAACACGTGATCCATATCTCTCCATTCTCTGCATTCTCTTATTTGGCAAAATATTATCTATCCTTTCCATTTCCAATTCTATATTTCGTTCTCAACTGACATTATGCAAAACTAAATTACATTCTAAGGTTCAATGGTGCAATGAGTCTTTATTATCAAGTGTACCAAGGTGCAGTGAAATTATTTTTCTGTGTAGTATATCATTACTGTTTTGCGTACCTCTGTGTTTGTAAACAACCTGCATTAGCTCATGTAATATCAGTAGCTACAATTCAAAGCTATTTATCATATGCAATGGGATTTGAGAGGTTTGAATTGAATTGAATACATTTTATTTGCCAAGTATTTATACATACAAGGTATCACAAAATGCTGGAGTAACTCACCAAGTCAGGCAGCATCTAGGAGAGAGGGAATGGGTGACGATTCGGGTCGAGACCCTTCTTCAGACTGAATATGCATACTAGGAATTTGGCAAGGAATTTCATCAGGGGGCGCTGCACAATGGCTGCCTCGCCTATAGTCTGTCTGTCCTTTTCAAACTTTTTTTGTTGTTTTTGGTAAGTTTTAAAAGTCTGTGTGATTGTTCTCTGGTTTGTTTTATGTGGGGGGGGGGGGGGGCGGGGGAGGGAGTAGGGGGGAAACTTTTTTTCAATCTCTTACCTTGCCAGAGATGCGATTGTTTTGCTGGTCATATCTTCAGTCGCTCTGCGGCCTAACATCGTGGAGCTGGAGGCCGTTGCCTGGGATTGACTTTGAGCCCCCGCGGGGCGTGGAATTACTGTCTGGGCATGTGATCCCTTGCCTGGGATCGACGCTCCAACGCGGCCTACGGACTTTAACATCGCGGAGCTCACAGTCTCGGGTTGGGACAGGTCGAGAGCTCCAAAAGCCACACGAGGTTCGACAAGTCCCTGAGGAGTCACTGTGGTGGATGTTCATGTTAAAATGTATTTTGTGTGTCCTCTTGCTTTTTATCGTTATGACTGTATGGCAAATGAAGTTCCTCGTATGTTGCAAAATATACTTGCCTAATAAAGTAACAACATGATATACCGTAGACAATTAAAAATAAAACATTATAATTTAAATATGTGAAGAATGAATTAAAATACCAGAGCACAAGGAGGCTTCGGAATTTTGCTTGTTGAGTCGAACTGATCAGTAGAGCTGATCACTCAATGACTCTATGACTCTTTTGGGGTGAGCTTTTTTTCTGATGCTGCACTTTCCTCCTGCATCACAAAATCTCACAGGTTGTTGGGTTAATTGACCACTGTAACTTATCCTGAATTTATAAATGTGTGTGTTGTGGTCTGGAGGAGGTGAGAGGAATGTAATGGATTTGAAAGAAAAGATAATGTGTCGGGTTAGTGTAACAGTTGAATGATGATTGACGTACATTCAAGGGGCTGATGGGCCTGTTTCAGTGCTCTATGATTCTATTTGAAGGGACTGTTTCCCCTCAGATTAGATGAAGGTGGAGATGTCAGTTTTGTCCTCAGTATCCTCTTCCCGCAATCACACTAGTTCTTATATTCTCTTATGAGATATAAGGATGCCGTTTGGCCTGCCAAGTCTATGCAACTCTCAGCATTCAGTGAAACACATACTCAGGGAAATTGGGAAGTTTAGAGATGCAGCGGGGAAACAGGCCCATCAGCTCACCGAGTCGGCACCGACCAACGACCACCCCGTACACTAGCACTATCTTACACACGAGTGACAATTTACAATTTACAGAAGCCAATTAAACTACAAACTTGTATGTCTTTGGGGTGTGGGAGAAAACCGGGGCACCCAAAGAAAGTCCATGTGGTCACAGGGAGAACGTACAAACTCTGTACGGACTGCACCTGTAGTCAGGATCAAACCCGTGTCTCTAGGGCTCTAAGGCAGCAACTGTACCATAATGCCGTCCTGCACCGTTGAACTCTAACAGAAGCACAATTTACCAAAAGGTAGTTAGAAATTCTGTTCATGACTCTGACTGCAACTGGATCATTACAATAAGTTAATTTAAAATGAATGACTTGACATCTGGGTCAGCATTGCACATTGAAAAGTCGATATTTCACTCAAAAGTTAAATGAAATACAAACATACTTTGCAATTTTGTGAGGCCTTGTTATTCTTTTTAAACATTTAGCTGCAGCAAAATAAGAATAATAACAAAATGCCCATCCTGTCATTCCAGATGTTACAGGCTTGGATCTGGAGCAAAACCCTAATTTCTCTCATGGTGTCCCAGAGTCCAGCTGAGATACAGATGCTGTAAATTGAATTCACTATGAAATTGATTGCCATCTGTAGGGTTATGATTGTGACAAAAGGTTGCAGAATTTCAGAGCATAAAGAGTTTTTGTTATGAACCTGAAAGCATAATGAAATACAAAGAATTTGTTCACACGGGAATACACTAATCAGAATAAATTCTCTTGATTCATAATCCATTTAGTTTCTTTTTCTTACACTGACGAAATGTAATCAAATCAGTTGAATTTTGATAAATCCCCAGCTAACCCACAAATAATTTTTGAGCAATAACAAAATGGAAACCAAAGTATTGACTTGAACTTATGTGGTATATTTCATGACCATACATTTCCTAAAGAACCTTAGAAAAATAAAGGTGGTAAAAAAAAAGAGGAGAACTCAGCAGATGGGGCAGCATCAGTGGAAGAAAATAGTTGATGTTTTATCTGAACAAATATGAGCAAGATAGACACAAAATGCTGGAATAACTCAGCGGGACAGGCAGCATCTCTGGATAGAAGGAATGGGTGACGCTTCAGGTCGTGAGCCATCTTCAGACTCAGCTCAACTTGTAATGTCACTGTTGCTTCTATCCAAAGATGCTGCCTGTCCTGTTGAGTTACTCCAGCATTTTGTGTCCATCTTCAATGGAAACCAGCATCTGCAGTTCCTTCCTACAAATATGAGCAAAATTCATCCTGAATTCAGATATAGGGTCTAGACCTGAAACGTCAACTGTTCATTTCCCTCCACAGGTGCTGCCTGACCTGCCTAGTTCCTCCAGCAGCTCTCTATGTTTTGCTCCAGACTTCAACATTTGCTGTCTCATGTGCCTCCAGAAAAATAAAGGTCCTTTGTGGTGTAGTCACATTGATAATAGTTGTGTATGTATGTCTACATATCTACCAAGGAATTAATTGTTGACCTCAGATTACGATGGTTGAAAGACCATGTACCAGTTTGGATCTCCTGATGTAGAAAGTTGGCAGTTTCAAATTCCTGGGTATTAATATCTCAGATGATCCGTCCTGGGCCCAGAATACTGACTTTAGACTTCAGAGAAACAGTGTGGAAACAGGCCATTTAGCCCACTGAATCCATGCTTTCCAGCGATCACCTCTTACTCTAGCACAATTCTACACACTAGGGTTAATTTACAATTTACAGAAGATAACTAACCTACAAACCTGTACATTTTTGGAGTGTGGGAGGAAACTGGAGCACCTGGAGAAAACCTCAGTGGTCACAGGGAGAATGTATAAACCATACAGGCAGCACCCATAGTCAGGATTGAACCTGGGTCTCTGGCTTTGTAGGGCAGCAATTCTACTGCTGCACTATTGTGCAGTCCATGGCTGACATTGATGTCATTATAACGAAGGCGCAGCAGCACCTTTACTTTCTTAAAGCTTTAAAAAAAGAGATCTGGCAAAATAATCCAAGAAACCTCTACAGACAAACAATAGAAATTATCCTTACTGGTTGTATCATTGAATGGTGTAGCAATTTCAATGCACAGGAACGGAAGTGGTTGCAGAAAGTAGTGGACTCATTCCTGTCCATCACAGGCACAGCCCTCCTGATACTTGAAAACATCTACATGAGGCACTGTGTCAAGATGGCATCTATTATTAATAATTCACACAATCGGGGTCATGTTCTCTTCTCACTGCTACTTTTGGGCAGGAAGTTCAGAGGTCCTACACCACCAGGCTCAGCAACAGCTAGTTTCCTCCAATCATCAGGTTCTTAAACCAACTTGCACAACCTTAATCCTACCTGGTCAATGGAACACCGCAGATCATCTCGTGCACCATCATGGAATTGTTTTCTAATTATGTTTTAGAATTATGTCTTGTTTTTTGAACAGTCTTCTTTTCACTCTCTTACAGAATACAGAATAGCTTTATTGTCATTCGTTTTACCGAACAAAATTAATTTGCCAGCAGTCACAGAGCAAAAAAACAAAGAACACAAGACACACAACCCCAACACAAACATCCATCACAGTGACTCCAAACACCCCCTCACTGTGATGGAAGGCAAAAAAAAAACTTCCTCTCTCTTCCCCTATGCCCCTCCCACGGACAGACAGCTCGACCCCTACCGAGGCGACCGACCCGCACAGCCCCCGCAAGGAGATGGAAGGTCCCGCGGCCGAGCCGCACCGGGCGCTGGAAAGTCCCGCGGCCGTACCGGGCGATGGAAGGCCCCGTGGCCGAGCCGTACCGGGCGATGGTAAGTCCCGCGGCTGTACCGGGCGCTGGAAAGTCCCGCGGCCGTACCGGGCGATGGAAGGCCCCGTGGCCGAGCCGTACTGTGCGATGGTAAGTCCCGTGGCCGAGCCGCACCGGCGATGGAAAGTCCCGCAGCCGAGCCGCACCGGCGATGGAAAGTCCCGCGGCCGAGCCGCGCCGCGCTGGAAAGTCCTACAGCCGTACCGGGCGATGGAAAATCCCGTGACCGAGCCGCGCCGGGCGATGGAAGGCCCCGCGACCGAGCCGCACCGGGCGCTGTTAAGTCCCGCGGCCGAGCCGCACCGGGCGATGGAAAATCCCACGGCCGAGCCGCACCGGGCGATGTCAGCATTCATTTGCACAAAGTAACGTGTAATGAGTTAATCTGTCCAAGCAAAGATTTATACAGAAAGATTGCTCTGCTTAATCATTGAGTTAATTGAATGTATTGGTGTGTTAATTGGATTAATATTGTTTTGTCAGCTGAACATGGTGTTACATAAGGACATCTGATTGACAAGATGATATATTATTGCTATCTCTCATCCCATGAGAGCAGGCCTCCTGTGAAATAATTCATTAAGGAGCAATAATGCTTAAAGTTATTCAAAGGTTCATTTTCATGACTCCAAGTTTTGATTAGATTGATATTACGTAGCAAAGTATAACAGCTCTCAAAAAATCTTCACCTCATCAGTTCAAGATGCAATCAAATTATGGTTAATTAGTGAGCTACATGTCAGTATTAAATTGAAAGAAAAGGCTTTTCCAAATAGAAGAAAATGTGACAATAAAACAGATTGGTGGAGCGTTTCTTTAGATAACATTAAAAAAGTAATATATAATTATGTGGATTTCTGAGTCATTTGGTAAGAAATTACAGTAAAAATCAAACAGTTTGACCCAAAACCAGATTAAATGTTGCTTAAAATGTACAATACACAGTGATTGTAGAAGCAAATGTGGGAGTGGAAACGAGTAGGGAGAACATATTAATCATTGAAACAGTTGGTACAACATTCAGAGATAGAAGATGAAAGAGAAAGGTTCCCTAGCCTGATTATAATGTGAGCCAAGTGTTTTGTGTTTTGATTAATGGTGCTCCTGGATACCTGAGTGCATTATATTGTGATTTAAAATGTGCAGGCACTTTAGAATTTGAATAAAAAAGCAGACTTTCACAATTTGATACTGGGCATGATTTTTCTTTATGGTCATTTATTGAATAGAATTCAATTTGTAGCAATGCTAGAGGTGACGCAACAGTTAATTCAGAAATTATATGCAAAATATGTCGGGTAAAATGTAAATTGAGAGACTTTGTAGGGGTGTATTAAGTAGTCACTGGGCATGAGGAAAATAGCTATTTTAGTCGTTGATCTACTGCTTTGAAATTTAATAGCACCCAAGGTCTGAGCTATCACCAGATAGTAGGTCAGTCTTACATGAGGGAAGGACTTTCACAAGAGCACAAGGAAAATGGACTAAATGCACAGCTGTGAACAGATCAGAGGGCTGTAAAGGAGGGAGGCCTGGTTGTGGGACTAAGCATTGTGAATTGTGAGGGAGGGACGGGATTTGTGCATACAATTGATTTTTAAATTACTAAATTATTTTTTATTAGTGCCCATTTCCATCATTTCCTTACCATGTTGAAAGTTACCTTCAAATCAATGTTTTAAGGTCATCAGTAATAGTTTTAAGGTCATCAGAGCGGAATTAGGCCAGATAAGAGTTGGGCTTGGCATCATGTTCAGCACAGACTTTGTGGACCTGAAGCATCTGTTCCCATGCTGTACTGTTCTATGTTCTCTGGTAGATGTCAGGGCATTGAAAAGGTGATGGCAAGTGGTATGTGGAGGGGGATCTCTGATGGGGAAGGAGTGGCCAAACTGGGTAATGGTGACGCAACGGTAGAGTTGCTGCTTTACAGCGAATGCAGCGCCGGAGACTCAGGTTCGATCCTGACTACGGGTGCTGTACTGTACGGAGTTTGTACGTTCTCCCCGTGACCTGCGTGGGTTTTCTCCGAGATCTTCGGTTTCCCCCCACACTCCAAAGACGTACAGGTATGTAGGTTAATTGACTGGGTAAATGTAAAAATTGTCCCTAGTATTTTTTATTTCATATTTCATATACAGCGCGGAAACAGGCCTTTTCGGCCCACCAAGTCCGCACCGCCCAGCGATCCCCGCACATTAACACTATCCTACACACACTAGGGACAATTTTTTATTTTTTTTTACATTTACCCAGTCAATTAACCTACATACCTGTACGTCTTTGGAGTGTGGGAGGAAACCGAAGATTTCGGAGAAAACCCACGCAGGTCACGGGGAGAACGTACAAACTCCTTACAGTACAGCACCCGTAGTCAGGATCGAACCTGAGTCTCCGGCGCTGCATTCGCTGTAAGGCAGCAACTCTACCGTTGCGCCACCGTGCCACCTAGTGTGTGTAGGATAGTGTTAATGTGCGGGGATCGCTGGGCGGCGCGGACTTGGTGGGCCGAAAAGGCCTGTTTCCGCGCTGTATCTGAAATATAATAAATATATAAATAATAGATGTTATAGAACAATTAGAACTATGCTGCGGACAGTAAATGTCAATTAACTATGGCTCAAGGGAAAGAGATTCTCGTAACATTAATTTCTCTGCAGATATTGAATGTTACATTGAGTTTATCATCCTTTTGGCCCCATTTTTGTATGGCTGTGTTTACAGTCAGCGCAGGATCCAATCAGAACCCAAGTGTTAATCCAACCCAGAAGAGAAGGCACGGAGAAAATAAAGAAAAAAAATGGAAAGTGTTCAAAAAAGAACTATTAATGAACTGCTTTATATACTTCTATCAGGTCATCCCTCAGCCTCTGATGCACTCAGAATAAGCATATTTTATAAATGTTTAAGTGAATGCCGATGTGCATTGGTTTTGCAAGTTTGAGGACTAAACCAGAAATTAGCTTGGAGTATCCAGCTTTCATTTTTCTGGAACTCATGCACATCAAATTCATACCTTTAAGTCACTGCCTCCAGGTAATTTTTGTGGTGTGGAGAAGGGACGGATTGAGACAATAGACAATAGACAATAGGTGCAGGAGTAGGCCATTCGGCCCTTCGAGCCAGCACCGCCATTCACCATGATCATGGCTGATCATCCACACTCAGTACCCCGTTCCTGCCTTCTCCCCATATCCCTTGACTCCGCTATCTTTAAGAGCTCTATTAAAGATAGAGCTCTATTAAAGATAGGGAATTGGCCTCCACTGCTTTCCGAGGCAGAGAGTTCCACAGCTTCACAACTCTCTGAGTGAAAAAAAAAAATCCTCATCTCCATTCTAAATTGCCTACCCTTTATTCTTAAACTGTGGCCCCTGGTTCGGGACTCCCCCAACATCGGGAACATGTTTCCTGCCTCTAGCGTGTCCAATGCCTTAATCATCTTATATGTTTCAATAAGATCCCCTCTCATCCTTCTAAATTCCAGAGTAATCAAGCCCACTCGCTCCAGTCTTTCAACATACGATTTAAATAGATCAGATGATATCCAGATGCATAAAGGCACTTCTTAGCTGCTGAAGAAATACTGCAACATATAGCGTTCAACACATTAATAAATGTTCTATTGAATAATTAATCGGGGTTATAGAGACTATAGTAGCAGACAAGATGCAAATAATAATAATAATAATAATAATAATAATATTCATTTATTGTCATTGCAACGAGTACAACGAAATTAAAAAAATAGCCAATCCTGACGGTGCGTAAAAACATATATGCAATAAATGCAAAAACAATAAATACAATTATATTAAGTACAAAAGTTTTAACAGTGTTGCCTAGTGCAGAAAGTAGTGTTCAGTTCTCGTATGGCCCTGGGGTAAAAACTGTTCTTAAGTCTGTTTGTTCGGGATTTGATCGACCTGAAACGTCGACCAGAGGGCAGATGAACAAACAGACGGTGGCCGGGGTGGGATGAATCTTTTATTATTTTGCCTGCTCTACTGAGGCAGCGTAGGCTGAACAGGTGCTCCAGGGAGGGCAGTGAGCAGCCGATGATCTTCTGGGCCGTCGTGATGACCCTCTGAAGGGCCTTCCTGTCCTTTTCTGAGCAGCTGGCATACCATGTGGTTATACAGTATGCCAGCACACTCTCGATGGAGCAGCGATAGAAGGACATCATGAGCTTCTCCTGCAGGTTGGTCTTCCTGAGGATCCTCAGGAAGTGGAGTCTCTGCTGTGCCTTCTTCACTGTGGTGATGGTGTTGGTAGACCAGGTAAGATCCTCTGCGATGTGCATACCCAGGAACCTGAAAGCGGGTACCCTTTCCACACAGACCCCATTGATGTAGAGTGGGTCGTGTTCTGCACTGGTTTTCCTGAAGTCAATTATAAGTTCCTTTGTTTTGGAGGAGTTCAGGACAAGATTGTTCACTGAACACCATGCTGCCAGCCTTTGGATTTCATCCCTGTAGGCTATCTCATCTCCTCCTGAGATGAGTCCAACCACAGTCGTGTCATCCGCGAACTTGATGATGGTGTTGGTGGGATGGGTGGGGGCGCAGTCGTGAGTGTAGAGGGAGTAAAGGATGGGGCTCAACACACAGCCCTGTGGTGAGCCGGTGGGGATCTTATTGAAACATATAAGATGATTAAGGCATTGGACACGCTAGAGGCAGGAAACATGTTCCCGATGTTGGGGGAGTCCCGAACCAGGGGCCACAGTTTAAGAATAAAGGCTTGATTTATTTTGTCTTCTTACCTGCCATCCTCAACCTTGTGCAGGGGATGTCCTTCAATATGAATCTCGATCCCTAATCAAGATATTAATACCTTTAAAAAAACTTGAGATTTAAGGAAAGCTCTTGAAGCATGAACTGAAGCAAAGATCCAATGTAGCATGAAGCTTTCTGAGTATAGCGATGGAACCATTAGCTTGGTTAATGAATCTGAGATTGCAATCTCCTTTGTCAAGGGAATACCTGCCTTCTCCAACTCCCAGAGTAATAACTTAACTATTAGGAGATTAGGTGAAGCTTTATGTTCTGGAACCAGAGTCACTTAGGAATTACTTTCAGTCTGTGTCAGCTCTTTTTTTCAATTGTAAAACCATCACAAACAACAGTCATTTTCCATGCATCTGTCATCAAGGTCAATATCAATCATGAAAGAATTCAAGATGCAAGTTGCTTTAATATCTTTTAAAACGTATTCCACAAGTTCTTCATCATTTTCTGAACATGATGCCAAGTTACACTAATCTGCAATGCCTGCAGGTGATCCATATCCCTCCATTCACTGTATATCTATATGCATCTCCAAAAGCAATAAACGCCACTATCATAGCTGCCTCCACCACCACCCTGGCAATACGTTCTGGGCTTCCACCACTTTCTGTACAAAAAAGAGTATTTGCCCTGCATATTTGAACTTTTCCCTCTCAGTGTAAAGCTACTGTATGCCAGTTACTCTATGACATTTTCACCCTGGGATAAAGTTTATGACTGTCTGCCTTATCTATGCCTCTCATAATTTTAGATACTTCTAATAAGTCTCCTTTCAGCTTCCAACGCTCCAGTGAAAACAATCCAAGGTGGTCTTTATATCTAATTCCTTCTGATTCAGGCATCATCCTGATGAACCTCTTCTGCACCTTCTCCAAACCTTCCACATCATTCCTGTAATGGAATGACCAGAACTGCACACAACAGTCCAAATCTCGCCGAAGCAAAGTCCTACAATGCTGCAACATGACTTCCTGACTCGTATGCTCAAAGTCATTGAAATACAAATTGGAACATATATAAAGCAAGCTTTTGTTTCACAATATTGTACAGTATCAAGATCCTTGATCAGACCCACCCCTCTCCTACACCACATCTCTACCCACTCAAAGGTTTAATCTAATTGTTTGCTTGTTACCTCTCAGGCCAATTAGGTGCCTTGCTACGTGACTAGTTCAGGCCCACTCTGCTTTAATTTTTTGCCTTATAATACCTTATTTATTTAACATTCATACCTCTTCATTTTATTTTTTCCCTGTTTTCCCTAAGTAACATTGCCAGGTTTTTGAGTTCTTAGAAATTTGCTGCTCTGTCAGACCCTTCTAGCCAGATGAGATGTCTGCCAACTGAGGCCTCTTCAGATGTGAGGTGTCCACCAGATTGGAATATTGCACATGCTGAGTGTCTTGTCGTGCTTTCAAGTGCTTATTATATACTGTGCTTGGTATCATACTTGGCCTCTATAGTCAGAGGGGGGTGAATCTGTGGAATTCTTTGCCACAGAAGGTTGTGGAGGCCAAGTCAGTGGATATTTTAAGGCAAATTCTTGATTAGTACGGGTGTCAGCGGTTATGGCGAGAAGGCAGGAGAATGGGGTTAGGAGGGAGAGATAGATCAGCTATGTTTGAATGGCGGTGTAGACTTGATGGGCTGATTAGCTTAATTCTCCTCCTATCACCTATGACCTTATGACCATAAAAAATAGGAACAGAAATTAATTTTTGTACAAATACGATGTGAGGCCATTGAGGGGCATGGGAGGATTCATGTTTTGGAGGGAATAGCCCTTTGCTTCTTCCTTGAACAAAGACCCAACCAACTACAAGACAATAATTTACAGTAGCTGGCCAAACTAATTCTCACATTAATCAACTCTCCGTCAACTACACTCACTTTCTCTAGATCACAGTTGAAGGAATGCATTCTTTAGTTTAGTTTAGTTTATTGTCACGTGTAATGAGGTACAGTGAAAACCTTTTTGTTGCATGCTATCCAGTCAGTGGGCAGGCTCTACATGATTACCACTGACCCATCCACAGATACAGGATAAGGGGAATAACGTATAGTGCAAGATAAAGACCAGTAATGTCTGATTAAAGATAGTCCGAGGGCCTCCACTGAGGTAGATGGTAGCTCAGGACCACTCTCTCGTTGTTGGTGTGATGGTTCAGTTGCCTGATGACAGCTGGGAAGAAACTGTCCACTTACATGGAGCCAAAGTATGGTTGTCATCCTGTGGAATTCATGGGATAGTCTTTGTATCAATCTGTTCAGACACGTTCTCTTCAACTATTTGTCTATTATTTCAACAACTGCTTTGGTGCTGTTTTCTACACTCACAGAGAACTCAAACATGACATGACTTTTGCTGCCAGTGTCTACACTGCCCTATCTTTCACATGCTTCATCCCTGACACTTATCTTCCCTTTCTGGCTTCCTTCTCCCCTCTCCCGTCACATAGGGGAGAGGGGAGAAGTTATACAAAGGCTTGAAAGCACATACCACCAGATTAAGGAGCATCTCCTTCCCCACAGTTATTTCCCATTTTATTTTACATTTTCAGCATCTGCAATATTTTGTATTTTGAATTATTGTGTGACATTAAATCTACTTGATTACAATTGGAGCTGCACTCATATAGACAGGTAAAAGGTATCCAGAAGATAGTGCTGGAGCAACTCAGCAGATCAGGCAGCACCTCTGGAGAAAAAGAATGTGTGACGTTCAGGTCGGGACACTTCTTCAGACTTCTAAAGGATATCCACTGCATTCTGGATATGTGCCTTTAAATGGTGTAATAATATAATAGTATTTAGCATCTTGGATGACTGTCCTGGGTCTAGCACATAGATGTAATAACAAAACAGTCACGTCAATCCCTCTACTTTCTTATGTGTAGAAGGAACTGCAGACGCTGGTTTACAACGAAGATAGACACAAAACGCTGGAGTAACTCAGCAGGACAGGCAGCATCTCTGGATAGAAGGAATGGGTGACATTTTGGGTCGAGATCCTTCTTCAGATTGAGAGTAAAGGAAAGGGAGACAGAGAGATAAGGAAGGGTAAGGTGAAAATGAGACATCAAAGGGGATGTAGTTCAAGGAAAATGTAGAATAGATCATTGTTAGCAAGGAGAAGTTGACAACGAAGCATACAGAGATAAAATTTAATCTGGGGGACAGCCAGATTGGTTGGAGAACTAGGAAGGGGGAGAGATGGAGAGAGAGGGAAAGCAAGGGTTACTTCAATTTTGAGAAGTCAATATTTTATCTCTGTATGCTTTGTTGTCCCACTGAGTCACTCCAGCATTTTGTGTCTATCCTCTACTTTCATAGATATTTAAAAAGGCTAGGCATGTCACTGAATACACTAACACATTTCTACAGTAGCATTGTAGGAAGTATCCTGACAGGTTGCATCATGGTCTAGTATGAGATTTCTGATGCACAGGAAAGCAAGAGAGTAATGGACTCTGCCTAGTTCATCATGGGCATAGCCTTCCCCTTCTTCAAAAGCATTTATGCGAGATGTTGTATGAGATTTTTAAGAAGGTGGTGTCTACCATTGAGTGTTTTTAAAAATTGTGATTTGCATTAATGTTTTGCTTTTTCTTGTCAATGTCTTGCAGAATTTATACAGAATTTACATGCAGTTTACATATAATTTAGGGTTTGTCATGCTGCCTGCGTCTATGTTCCTGTGATGTTTCTGCAAGCAAGATTTGCATTGTATCTTTACCTCACCATATTTGTGCATACGACAATAAACACTCGAAGACTTGACTTGATCTATCATCATGTATGGTTTCTCTAACAAATATGTAAGAGGCAAATTGTGGAGTCTGTGGAGCTGAACTGAACAAAGGTACTGAGAGTAGATAAAAATGACACATTTACTGACCAAACATATACAATGATTGGATTTGTCAGGCAGTGGGCAGACAAATTCCAACAATGCACAAAGAAAAATACAAAAGTACATTAAGTACTCTTAATTTAATACGTGTCATAAATGTGTGAAACTTGGGCTTGCTAGAAAGATTACAAAAGGGAGAGAGAGAGAGAGAGAGAGAGAGAGAGAGAGAGAGAGAGAGAGAGTTATTGAGTCAGAGAGATCAAGTCAAACAGCATGGAAACAGGCCCTCATTTGCCCACATTTGACCCATATCCCTCCAAATCTTTCCTATCCACATCCAAATGTTTTTTTAAATGGTGTTTGAATGAGCACCTGCTTCAACTACTTTTTCTAGCAGCTCGATCCATATACTTACAACCCTCTGTGTGAAAAGGTTACCCCTCAGGTGCATATTAAATATTTTCCTCTCTTACGTATGACCTCTGGTTCTCGATTCCCCTACTCTGAGTAAAGGTCTATGCATCTATCTAATCCATTCACCTCAAGAGCTTAAACACCTCTATAAGATCATCCCTCGTCCTCCTGCGCGCCAAGGAATAAAGTCCAAGCCTGTCAAAGCTCACCCTATAGCTCAGGCCCTCAAGCCCTGCCAACATCCTCGTAAATTTTCGCTGCACTCTTTCCAGCTTAACAGCATCTTTCCTATAGTAGGGTGACCAAAACTGAACACAATATTCCAAATATGGCCTCACCGACCTATTGTACAACTGCAACATAATATCCCAACCTCTATAATCAACAGCCTGATTGACGAACCCCAAAGTCCTGAAGCCTTCTTGACCATCTTATCTACCTGTGATGCCACTTTCAAGGAATTATGGACTTGCATTCCTAGATCTCTCTGTTCTACAACACTCCCATGGCATTTACAATGTCATTCATTGTAAAGGTCCTGCCCTTGTTTGACTTCCCAAAATACACCATCTCACATTTATCTGCATTAAACTCCATTTGCTATTCTTCAGCCCACTTGTCCCACTGATCAAGATTGTGCTGTAATTTTTCATAAACATCATCGCTATCCATAATACCATTCACTTTAGTGTCATCTGCAAATTTGCTAATCATGCCTTGTAAATTCTCATCCAAATCATCGATATAAACCACAAACATAAATGGGCCCAGCACCAATCCCTGAGGCAAACCACTAATTATAGGCTTCCAGTCTGAAAATCATCCTTCCAGCAAAACCCTCTGCTTCCTTCCATGAAGCCAATTTTCTATCCAGTTGGTTAGCTCTCCCTGGATGTCATGCGATCTAACCTTCCAGAGCAGCCCACCATGCGGAACCTTATCAAATGCCATGCTGAAATACATATAGACAATGTCTTTGGCTTTGCCCTCAGCAACCTTTTGAGGTCGTTGAAAGAGAGAGTGTGGGAGA
Organism: Rhinoraja longicauda; assembly: GCF_053455715.1. NCBI lineage: Eukaryota > Metazoa > Chordata > Chondrichthyes > Rajiformes > Arhynchobatidae > Rhinoraja > Rhinoraja longicauda. Next base: position 39,113,039 of record NC_135956.1, on the reverse strand, counting down.
GAGAGACAGACAGATGGAGACAGAGACAGAGACAGAGGCAGAGGGAGAGAGGAGAAAGAGAAAGGAAAGAGCAAGAGAAAGAGTAAGAGAGAGCGAGCTTGGATCCATTTGTTTGTTCTTTCAACTGTATAAGCCAATAACACAAAGTCAGAGGAGCGGAGCTTTCAATTATTATTCACACACCACTCCATAGAACATCAGAGAATACTGCTCTAGGGGTATGATTCTCACTTTGGGATTTAATAGAAAAGTAGAAAAGGGATGGCACAGTGGCGCAACGATAGTGTTGCTGCCTCACCACGCCAGAGACCCGTGTTTGATCCTGACTACGGATGCTGGCTCTATGGAGTTTGTACATTCTCCTTGTGACTGCACGAGTTTTCTCTGGGTGCTCTGGTTTCCTTCAACACTCCAAAGACGTACAGGTTTGTAGGTTAATTGGCTTCGATAAAATTGTAAATTGTCCCTAGTGTGTAAGATAGTGCTTGTGTACAGGAGAATCATTGGTCGGCGTATCTCTAAGTTCTAAATATCTAAAGTCTAAAGGCTGGCTATCTAAGCTCAGGTTATATTGGTAACCTCAATGTAACCGGGGGTTGTAATAATAAAGTAAATAGCTCGATATGACTGAGCTCCTAATTATTTTAAAAACATTTCTTTTGCGAACTTGTTAAAATGATGGAAAAGGTTCTGGGGGTGTCAGATGTATGTTATTTGCTGTAGGATACTTAGCCTCTGTCCTGTTCTATAAGCATCTACATTTATGGATCTGGTCCAGTTGAGATGCTGATCAATGTTGACCCTTAGGACTATATAGATGGAGCATTCAACATTGTAAATATCATGGGGAATGTTTAGGAAGGAACTGCAGATGCTCGTTTAAACTGAAGATAGACACAAAATGCTGGAGTAACTCAACGGTGGTAAAGGCAGCTTCTGGAGAAAAGGAATGGGTGACATTTTGGGTCGAGACCCTTCTTCTGACTGAATGGGTACACCGTTTCCTAGTGGAGATATTCATTCTCCAACACTTTCCTGGCACACATGTTCGTTGTCACTTATTTATGTCTGAATTTTATTATTTTATTTTGATGCACAATGCCATGGACTGGCTCATTATCTGATCATTTTACGTTGTCCCTTTCTAAAAATCCAGTTGACTATTTAAATTGACTGCATGACTGTCGTCTGCGCTATCTGTTACCTGTACATTGGTTGTTATGTCAAATGACAAAATGAAATTATATTATAATTAAAAAATTTCCTCCAGACCTATATTGAATTTAAGATAAATAAATAACCATTGGCTTAAAATGTGGTGGTTATAATAGGATCAGCCGAGGTCAGATGACTCACTGAATTCTTTTCATCTTCAGAGAATACAGTATCTCATTATGACATTGAAAGTATTTTAGACTCACTCAGTACTGAGACACTTCTTGAGAAGAACATATCCTGTCTGTGATCTTTATTTATGGATCTCTAAATTACATTGAGACAGTTGGATTGAATTGTTTTTGCCCCCAAAAGGTTATTGAATTCTTGTGGAATATTTTAATGCCATATTCACAAAGTGATGATTTATTTTGACAAGGTTGAGCTGTACTTTTGTTTAGAATTTCTTTGAATAGAAACAGTAGCTGTTCTTTAAATTCTAACAAACTGCCTGTTCTGATCCATAATGTCCTTTTCTTTCCTGTGATGTCACCACCTATTTACACATAATGTATACTAATTCCTCACTTCATTCTCATCCCAAAAAGTTCAGAAATGAAAAAAAGTAAATCAACACTTACAAACTAGTTGCCTCATATTTGTTTGTGTGTATATCACATGCTAGAGGGGTCATTTTGGATGATTATGATAGTGAATCAGCAAACTATTTTGCTTCTCAATTCAAAATTGAACATTGAATAGAGAAAAAAATGCAGGAAAAGAGAGTAACTGCATCATAAACATAAAAACTGAACAAGTTATGTGGAATTGGTTGAACTACAAAGGAAGAATAATCAAATGGCATTGAAGATCCAAATTAATGGCTGCTATTTCATCTTTATCAATATGCTCCTGCTCTTAATCTATTAACATTGGTTTTTTTTAAATTTAAGTCTTCCTCCTGCAGAATTTGTAATCTTTTTCATCTTTGGTTCTTCGGTGCACTTATTCTTATGTGTATATGTTCCTTTCAGTCTATTATCTAAACAGCTTATAAATACTGGGAATATTAATATCCTAAAACACATCCTTGTGAGACACCATTAACTATTTTATCCCAATCCTCAGACTCCTGCTGATTGTTTTTTACCAATTCAATAATCAATCTATGGTATCGTAAGATTTAATTAAAAAAAACTATCAGTCTTTAAAGAGGCTCTTAAAAAGTGCCTTCTTGAAGCTTTGTAACTAAAATCCATTGATATCTCAGTCTCCTCTTCATGATGATTTTTCAAAAGAAAAGTCAAGCAAATCTGCCAGACATGACTAAATCTTTATAAAACTATGCTCTCTCTCCTTAATTTCCGAGGTGGTTAATCCTATACTCTTAATTGTAGACGGTGGTAATTTTCCAACAACAGATGTTAAGTTAACTGGTATCTAATTCCCTGTCTCCCCTCAGAGCAATGACACTTTTTTTTTCAATTCTAAATAGTTTCCAAATCCAAAGGCTTTGGAAAATAAAAGACAAGATACCAGCAATGTTACCAATGATAAAGGAAAAATGTAAAAAAAACTGCAGATGCTGGCAAATACTGGAAACATTCAGGAGATCAGGATGTATCGGTAGAAGGAGAAACATAATTAATGGTTCAGGTGAAAGACCTTTCATCAGAACTAAGAACATGAAAAAACGAATTTGTTTTAAGTTGCTGAGAGGGTAGGGCTACAAGTGTCGAACTGTAGCACTACCACTAGGTCAACTATACACATCTTGCCCTTATTGATACTTGTAACTCTCACCAGATATCCTGCACTATGCACTTCTATTTCTGTAACCACAGGGAGGTTACTGAAGGGAAGATGTTATATAGGGGTACAGGGGGAGTGTCAGATTCACACTTATATCATCACTTCCAGAAGGAAACATTCTTAAGTAACCAGCTCCAATAAGCCAAGCAGAAATAGTTTTAATGTAATTCCATAAAAGAACATATCAATAATGGGTCAATAGTATTGGCACACAGAAAATAAGGCCTATTAATTACCTTCAAGAACCTCCCTAGCGGAAGACGACTTGAAGGTATCATGTTAGAGGGGAGTGGTTACACGAGTACAAATTTCCATTTCTAAGTTAAACATTGTTTCAGAAATTGTGATTAGCTGGTTGGTTTTATTTTTTGAAAAAATTCCATCGCTCTTGTTTGCTAATCCCTCTGCTTTACCACATGAGAATTGTTAGGTTCTGGCCTGAACAGAATGAGGAAAATATTTAGGGCTTTAAGACCAGATGGATTTCTAAAACCTGTTCTCCAAAATGAATAGTTATGGAGTCATGGAGGATACAGCACCAGAACAGGTCATTCGTTCTTATGTATTTGTGCCAACCGTCAAACACAAATTTGACCATAACCCCATTTCATTTTCCTTACAGCTTCCAGCACCTCCACTTGGGGGGTAATGTGTGGTGGCTGACTATTTGATCAACCTTCATACCTTTGGGATGTCGGATGAAAATACACCACCTGGAGGAAACCCATGCTGCCATAAAGAGAACATGAAAACTCCACAGGCGTAGCAGCTAAAGTCAGAAATGACTCTGGGTCATGGAGCAACAGCTCAACAGGTTGAGCCAATGTGTTGTCCAGTTTTGAAGTCCATTGCCACAGCAGTAACAAATCTTAGTTTTCTATTTGTAGTAAGCTGATACAATTACTTGAAAAGATTGTTTGTGATTTCACATCTATAGCCCATGTACAAAGTGACCAGAGGTGAGTGCCTCTCCTATAGAGAATAACAACAGAATGCTTTAGCTAAATAAAATGGATGGGTAGTTCACATCAAAAGCAATTTCCAGTTAAAACTTGTTTACTATGAGGCATTTTCTATTCCAATTCTCACATTGGCTTTGAGGAGAGGATAAGGAGAATTACATCTTAATCATATGAAGCTCCTTCCATGTGTATCTGGTGTAGTTTGATGGAAATTAGTGAGATTGATATAAACAACTTGTTCTAATTTATCCACTAAAGGTCCACAAAGAAGACGATTCAAGATGAAGATTGACAGCTGTGCACATTACTGCCTCTGCCCTACTCAGGTTCAAGCAGAGGAGAGGCAACTGTAGAACAGCTCTTTGGTTTTAGTTTTAGCTTTTTCAATTAATGAAATTATTAATGCCGCCATTGCATCACAGGCAAAATATGGAAGTGATAGAAAAAAGAGACTAGTATATCAAAATTGCCTTATCATATCTGGTAAAGTGGCTATTTCATCGAGATCACCAGTACTTTGTAGGTAAATATATTCTTTATCTTCTTATGCAATCCCACATGATTGAGTGTGTATGAATGAACTTCAGATGCTGGTTTAAACCAAAGATAGACACAAAATGCTGGAGTAACTCAGCAGGACAGGCAACATCTCTGGAGAGAAGGAATGTAAAACATATTCATCAAGTTGATTTTGGAGAACCTCACAGTCTTGTGCACTTCTGCAGTATTTTCAAATTTTCATTGCTACGTTGTTCTGCCTCAGCACTAAAATTCATAAACCTACAAAGACTTGACAAGACAAAGCAATATTTTCCGCCAACAGTTACACTCTACTGTTTAAAATGTTCCTAATCAGCAAAGTTACAGTCGTGTACAACTTTACTTTACATTATCCAAATCTGATGGAAACAAAAACAAATCTCTATATTTTAAACCAAGATAAAATGGAACTTAAAAGGAGCTTTGTTATTCTTTGGATAAATAGGAACTAGGATAAAAGCAAATATCTCAGTGGTCTATCACGCTTTTCAGCTGTGGAAAAAGAAACTGCTTCCTGAAGACTCATCGCTACCTTCTTAAAAATGTGCAATGAATAAGCTTTGACAAAGAGTGAAGAGAAAATTAAGATAAACAGTCAGTTTAATAACAGGAGCAATCACATTTTACATTAGGTTTTGCTATGATTTTATCCTTTAGTTACAAGCCCAAATGTTTTGGTTGAAATGGTAGCCTAACAGGAGTTAGGAAATATTCATTGACTTGGCCTCTCCAGCCTTCCACAGATTCACCTCCCTCTGATTAAAGAAATTCCTCCTCAGCTCTTTCGTAATGGAACATCCTTTTATTCTGAGGCTATGTCCTCTGGTCCTAGACTTTCCCACTAGTGGAACATCCTCTCCACATCCACTATCCAGGCCTTTCAATATTCGGTAAGTTTCAATGAGGTCCCCCCTAATCTTTCTACACTCCAGCGAGTACAGGCCCAGTGCCATCAAACACTATTCGTATGTTAACCCCACTCATTCCTGGGATCATTCTCGTAAACTTCCTCTGGACTCTCTCCTGCGCCAGTACATCCTTCCTCAGATATGGGGCCCAAAATTGCTTATAATAATACTCCAAATGTTGTCTGCCCAGCACTTTATAAAGCCTTAGCATTACATCCCTGTTTTTCTATTCTAGTCCTCTCAAAATAAATGTTAGCATTACATTTGCCTTCGTTCCTACCGATTCAACTTGCAAATTAACTTTTTGACTGAGGAGGAATTAATTTAATCAATGGGTGGTGAATCTGTGGAATTCATTGCCACAGAAGGATGTAGAGGCCAAGTCAATGGATATTTTAAAAACAGAGATAGATAGATTCTTGATTAGTATCAGTGTCAGGGGTTATCGGGAGTAGGTAGGAGATTGGGGTTAAGAGTGGAAGATAGATCAGCCATGATAGAATGGCAGAGTAGACTTGATGTGCCGAATGGTCTAATTCTGTTCCTATCAGTTATAAACTTATGAACTAACTGTCTTGAAATCTATGAGACCCATTCAAATGTTGCCTACAATTCTACCACCAATGCCTCTCCAAAAAACTTGCCAGTGTGAAAATGTATTTGAAAGCACAGAGCGGCAAGACCAAGTGTAGACTGTGTGACTGTTTCTTGAACACTTACGCTCAGTCTGCCAAAGCCTACTGATTTCCTGATTGCTAACCATTTTAACACTTCTTCACATTCCAATACTGACCCATCTGTCCTGGGCTTCCTCCATTGCCAGAGTGAGGCCACATGCAAACTGGAGGAATAGCACTTCACATTCTGCTAGGATAGCTTACATCCTAATGGTATGAACATTGAATTCTCCAATTTTATGTAACTAATCTACAAACCCTCGCACCCACCCCCTTCTCCCTGCTTTCTCTCAACCCCATTTCTATCCCCCTCCCCTGTGTCCCATGTGGATGCACCAATTTCTCCCCTTCCACTGATATTCCTTCCTCTGGCTACACAATTTATACTTCTTTCCTGATCTCTTTTGTCTTTTCATCTCTGGCCTTTTTCCAATCATCTGTCTATCAACCCCCCATCACCTGTATCCACCTATCACTCATTATGCTTCATCCCACCCCTCCTCTCTTCCCACTTTCTACCCCTCCCCCAACATATCTGTCTGAAAAAGAGCTTGAACCCAAAACAGCACCTATCCTTGTTCTCCAGAAATGCTATCTAATCCACTGAGTTACTCCAGCACTTTGTGCCCTTTTTTGTAAGCCAGCATCTGCAGTTCATTGTTTCACATGACATGATTCACAAGCAAAAAAATAGCTGGAAATGGCCATCTTTAACCATTTTTGATAGTTATAGAGTCATACAGCATAGAAACAAGCCCTTCATCCCAACTTTCCCACACTGACCAATATGTCCCATCAACACTAATCCCACCTGCCTGCTTTTGGCTCATGTCCCTGTCCTATCCATGTACCTGTTTGAATGTTTCCTAAACATTGCATACCTCCTCCAGCAGCTCATTCCATACATCCACCACCCTTTGTGTTAAAATGTTACCCCCTCAGCTTCCTACTAAATCTTTTCCCCCTCATCTGAAACCTATGTCCTCTGTTTCTCGATTCCCTTACTCTGGGCAAGAGACTCTGTGTGTTTATATAACATATATAACATATAACAACTACAGCATGGAAACAGGCCTGTCCGGCCTTACCAGTCCACGCCGACCATTCTCCCTGACCTAGTCTCATCTACCTGCACTCAGACCATAACCCTCCAATCCCCTCCTATCCATATACCTATCCAATTTACTCTTAAATAATAAAATCGAGCCAGCCTCCACCACTTCCACCGGAAGCCCATTCCATACAGCCACAACCCTCTGAGTAAAGAAGTTCCCCCTCATGTTACCCCTAAACCTTTGTCCCTCAATTCTGAAGCTATGTCCCCTTGTTGGAATCTTCCCCACTCTCAAAGGGAAAAGCCTACCCACGTCAACTCTGTCCGTCCCTCTCAAAATTTTAAAAACCTCTATCAAGTCCCCCCTCAACCTTCTACGCTCCAAAGAATAAAGACCCAACCTATTCAACCTCTCTCTGTAGCCTAAGTGCTGAAACCCAGGCAACATTCTAGTAAATCTCCTCTGTACCCTCTCCATTTTGTCGACATCCTTCCTATAATTTGGCGACCAGAACTGCACACCATACTCCAGATTCGGCCTCACCAATGCCCTGTACAATTTCAACATTACATCCCAACTTCTATACTCGATGCTCTGATTTATAAAGGCAAGCATACCAAACGCCTTCTTCACCACCCTATCCACATGAGATTCCACCTTCAGGGAACAATGCACAGTTATTCCCAGATCCCTCTGTTCCACTGCATTCCTCAATTCCCTACCATTTACCCTGTACGTCCTATTTTGATTTGTCCTACCAAAATGCAGCACCTCACACTTATCAGCATTAAACTCCATCTGCCATCTTTCAGCCCACCCTTCCAAAAGGCCCAAGTCTCTCTGTAGACTTTGAAAATCTACCTCACTATCAACTACTCCACCTATCTTAGTATCATCTGCATATTTACTAATCCAATTTGCCACACCATCATCCAGATCATTAATGTAAATGACAAACAACAGTGGACCCAACACAGATCCTTGGGGCACTCCACTAGACACTGGCCTCCAACCTGACATACAATTGTCAACCATTACCCTCTGGTATCTCCCATTCAGCCATTGTTGAATCCATCTTGCAACCTCACTATTAATACCCAACGATTTAACCTTCTTAATCAACCTTCCATGTGGAACCTTGTCAAATGCCTTACTGAAGTCCATATAGACAACATCCACAGCCTTGCCCTTATCAATTTCCCTGGTAACCTCTTCAAAAAATTCAAGAAGATTAGTCAAACATGACCTTCCAGGCACAAATCCATGTTGACTGTTTCTAATCAGGCCTTGATTATCCAAATAATTATATATATTGTCCCTAAGTATCTTTTCCATTAATTTTCCCACCACAGACGTCAAACTAATAGGTCTATAATTGCTAGGTTTACTTTTAGAACCTTTTTTAAACAAAGGCACAACATGCGCAATGCGCCAATCTTCCGGCACCATCCCTGTTTCTAATGACGTTTGAAATATTTCCATCATAGCCCCTGCTATTTCTGCACTAACTTCCCTCAATGTCCTAGGGAATATCCTATCAGGACCTGGAGACTTATCCACTTTTATATTCTTCAAAAGTGTCCGTACCTCCTCTTCTTTAATCCTCCTAATTTCCATCACTACTCTACTTGTTTCGCTTACCTCACATAATTCAATATCCTTCTCCTCGGTAAATACCAAAGAAAAGAAATTGTTTAATATCTCCCGCATTTCTTCCGGCTCAGCACATAGCTGTCCACTCTGACTCTCTAATGGACCAATTTTATCCCTCACTATCCTTTTGCTATTGACATATCTGTAGAACCCCTTGGGGTTTACTTTTACATTACTTGCCAAAGCAGCCTCATATCTTTTTTTCGCTTTTCTAATTTCCTTTTTAAGATTCCTTTTACATTCTTTATATTCCTCAAAAACCTCATTTACTCCCTGCCGCTTATATTTATTGTATATCTCCCTCTTTTTCCGAACCAAGTGTCCAATTTCCCTGGAAAACCACGGCTCTTTCAAATTATTATTCTTTCCTTTCCACCGAACAGGGACATAAAGACTCTGTACTCTCAAAATTTCACCTTTAAATATCCTCCATTTCTCTATTATATCCTTTTCATAAAACAACAATTTCCATTTCACTCCTTTTAAATCCTTTCTCATCTCCTCAAAATTAGCCTTTCTCCAATCCAAAATCTCAACCCTTGGTCCAGATTTGACCTTCTCCATAATGATATTGAAACTAATGGCATTATGATCACTAGACCCAAAGTGCTCCTCAACACATACCTCCGTCACCTGACCCATCTCATTTCCTAACAGGAGGTCCAACACTGCCCCTTCTCTGGTAGGCACCTCTACGTATTGCTGCAAAAAACTATCCTGCACACATTTTACAAACTCCAAACCATCCAGCCCTTTAACAGAATGTGATTCCCAGTCTATATACGGAAAATTGAAATCACCCACAATCACCACTCTGTGCTTACTACTAATATCTGCTATCTCCTTACATATTTGCTCTTCCAATTCTCGTTCCCTATTTGGCGGTCTATAATACACCCCTATAAGTGTTGCTAAACCTTTCTCATTTCTGAGTTCCACCCAAACAGCCTCCTTAATCGAGCCTTCTAGTCTGTCCTGCCAAAGCACTGCTGTGATATCCTCCCTGACAAGCAATGCAACACCCCCACCTCTTGCCCCTCCGATTCTATCACATCTGAAACAATGAAATCCTGGAATATTTAATTGCCAATCGCAACCCTCCTGCAACCATGTTTCACTGATCGCCACAACATCATACTTCCAGATGTCAATCCAGGCTCTAAGCTCATCCACCTTTCTTACAATGCTCCTAGCATTAAAATATACACATTTAAGGGACCCATCATTTCTTATTCTCAGTTTATTTCTTTTCCCTTCTTTCTCTCCTACATATTGGGTCTGAGTGTTTCCCTTTTCTGCCTCCTGCCTCACACACTGCCTATTAGCTATCTGTGTTTGAGTCCCTCCCCCCAACCGTACTAGTTTAAAGTCTCCGCAGTTATTTTAGCAAATCTCCCCGCCAGGATATTGGTTCCCCTTGGGTTCAGATGCAACCCGTCCTTTTTGTACAGGTCATACTTCCCCCAGAAGAGGTCCCAATGATCCAGAAACTTGAAACCCTGCTCCCTGCACCAGTTCCTCAGCCACGTATTTATCCTCCACCTCACTCCATTCCTATTCTCACTATCGCGTGGCACAGGCAGTAAGCCTGAGATTATTACTTTGGAAGTCCTTTTTTTTAACTCTCTTCCTAGCCCCCTGAATTCTCCTTTCAGGACCTCTTCCCTTATCCTACCTATATTGTTGGTACCTATATGTACCACGACCTCTGGCTCCTCTCCCTCCCCTTTCAGGATATCCTGGACACGCTCAGACACATCCCGGACACCGGCACCAGGGAGGCAACCCACCATCCGGGTCTCCCGACTGCGTCCACAGAAACGCCTATCTGACCCCCTCACTATAGAGTCCCCTATTACTACTGCTCTCCTCTTCCTTTCCCTACCCTTCTGAGCAACAGGGCCGGACTCCTTGCCAGAGGCCCGGGCACCGTCGCTGCCCCCAGGTAGGCTGTCCCCCCCAACAGTACTTAAACAGGAGTACTTATTTCCAAGGGGTACAGCCACCGGGGTACTCCCTAGTCCCTGCCTCTGTTCCTTGCCCCCCCTAACAGTGACCCACTTGTCTACCTCCCGTGGTCTAGGAGTGACCACCTCCCTGTAACTCCTATCTATAACCTCCTCACTCTCCCTGATCAGACGGAGGTCATCAATCTGCCGCTCCAGGTTCCTAATACGGTCCCTTAGGAGCCCCATCTCGTCACACCTGGCGCAGATGTGGATGTCTGGAAGACTATCAGACTCCCAGATTCCCCACATCTGACACCCAGAACAAAAAACTGCCCTGGCAGTCATACTCTCCAAACAAAGCCCCGCGCTCAGTTACTAAACCTACCGCCCGGCTGCTACTCCAACCGCTCCAACTGCCCACCCAAAAGAACTGAGTGATCTCCTGGGAGAGGCGAAAAACCGGATAAAAAACCCAGGCCAATTTGGGAAAAAATCCGGGAAATTCCTCTCCGACCCCAAGCTAGGCGATCGAAACTAGTCCGGGAGATCACACAGGTCTTACTCCTTACAATCCCCACACAATCCCCACACACAATCCCGATCTATTCCTCTCATGATTTTGCACACTTCTATACGATCACCCCTCATCCTCCTGCACTTCAAGGAATAGAGTCCTAGCCTGCTCAACCTCTCCCTGTAGCTCAGGCCCTCGAGTCCTGGCAACACCCTCGTAAATCCTCTATGCACTCTTTCCAGCTTGACAACATCTTTCCTATAATATAGTTCCAAGAACTGAACACAGTATTCTAAATGCGGCCTCACCAAAGTCTTATATAACTGCAGCATGACCTCCCTACGTCTACACTCAATACTGTGACCGATGAAGGCCAATGTGCCAAAAGCCATTTTAACCACCCTATCTACCTGCGATGCTACTTTCAAGAATCTATGTACCTACACTCCTAGATACCTCAAGTCTACAGCACCCCCAGAGCCCAGCCATTTACTGCATAGATCCTGCCCATGTTAGTCTTCCCAAAATGCACATCTTACATATTTATGTAATAAATTCCATCAACCATTCCTTAGTCCACCTGCCCAATTGATCAAGATCCTTCTGCAATTTTTGACAACCATTTGCACTATGTACAATACCATCCATTTTTGTATCATCTGCAAACATGCTAATCATGACATTTATGTTCTCATCCAAATCATTGATATAGGTGACAAACAGCAATGAGCCCAGCACCGAACCCTGAGGCACACCACTGATCATTGTGACTGCATTTTTTCAAGTCAGTCTTTTCATTTAGGCTTCATTACTTACCAACAACATCATTTCAAGGAACAAATGATAGGAGAGCAATCCTTTTTATCAATGCTCGATAACAAGAATGATTAATGTGCATAACATCCATTTTTCAACCGTTCCACATGAGATGGAATGAGTTGAATAGCAGTTTACTGGCTCATTATTGAGCTCTTGCCTAGCACTTTAAGTTTCTCCTGAGATTAGAACAGTCACATGCCAGTTTGGTAATGATAGTCAGTTGCACTTTATTTGAACTTGGTCCTATCATAAAACATTAATATTCATTATTTGATGTGCCTAACAATCATGTGACTCATTGTTAATCTGTGTAGCTCATTCAAAATTCAATTGTCACCTTTTGATTTAAATTACAGCTAATTCCAATTAGATGGGACACACATGCTGACTTTGTCTGTTGTGGGCACTTGGTGAGGATAAATGATCCTGTAAATTTTCCCCCTGCTTTTCTATTGGTGCTGGGGGAGAAATTGACTTTTAGTTATTAGCAGTAATGAGGGTGAGTATTTATTGAGCATCGCAATGAATATTGACTGCCAGTTGTATTCACCTCTTTATATTCTTAGTGCTGTGCTTGCGCAGTATTCTTGAAAGGAAATGACATGATGTTTTAAAATAGGATAAAATAACATAACAGAACAGAAACAAAACACATCACCTGTGCAGATTCCTTTGACACAAATGGAGTTAAATAATTACTGAAAATGCTGGAAATACCAGGTCAGTAAAGAAAAGTAGAGTTCAAATGTTGTCAAAGACCCTTTGTCAGAACTGGGAGAGAAGGATCCGTGGGATGGCGGGACTTTCATATGAGGAAAGACTGGATAGCCTGGGCTTGTACTCGCTGGAATTTAGAAGACTGAGGGGGGATCTTATAGAAACATATAAAATTCTTAAGGGGTTGGAGAGGCTAGATGCGGGAAGATTGTTCCCGATGTTGGGGGAGTCCAGAACCAGGGGTCACAGCTTAAGGATAAGAGGGAAGTCTTTTAGGACCGAGATGAGAAAACATTTCTTCACACAGAGAGTGGTGAGTCTGTGGAATTCTCTGCCACAGAAGGTAGTTGAGGCCAGTTCATTGGCTATATTTAAGAGGGAGTTAGATGTAGCCCTTGTGGCTAAAGGGATCAGGGGGTATGGAGAGAAGGCAGGTACAGGTTACTGAGCTGGATGATCAGCCATGATCATATTGAATGGCGGTGCAGGCTCGAAGGGCCGAATGGCTTACTCCTGCACCTATTTTCTATGTTTCTAAGAGAAAGCAAGTTAGTTTTAAGTTACAGGTGAAATTTGGGAGGGATATAGCAGACAGAAGGAATATGTCTGATCGGGTGAGGCCAGGTTTGGTTGGGATGGGGGGAGGTGGGTTAGGGGAAGCAGGAAGAAAGCTATTAATGGAGTCAAGCATCCATTGTTTGTTGATTGCGTTGCATGTGATTTTTCTATACCTGGCAACATTTAATGGTTTCCATTCCCCTTTTCCCTCCTTAAAATGTTTTTGTTTTTTTTTAGGTTTAGGCTCCTTTTTATTATTGTTGCATGTTTTTTTAAAATTTAATTAAATTTTTTTTAAAGCATATGTACAAATAATAATAAACGACAAACTAGTTATAGAGTTCTTACATAGCTTCAATTTTAAATTTTTAATGAAAAAATAAAGATGAAAAGAAACTGAAAAAAAAGACTATAAACTAATAGAGAGAAAGCAAAGAAAAAAGAGAATTACAAACATAAAAATTACGGGGATAGATCCGGGAGTTAGTGTACATCCAACCCTAAACTCAAGTTTTAACTTTAGTTTTAAATTTTAGTTTTGTGACAAACCCATTTACTTATTTAAAAATTCAATAAATGGAGACCATATTTTTAAAAATAGATCTGGTTTGTCAATTAAGGCAAACCTTATTTTTTCCAAATGCAAGGTCTCGGTCATTTCCGTAATCCGCATTTTAGTTGTGGGGGGTAAAATGTTTATTTTAAGTACGCTGATCACGTTATAACATTTAGATCCAGGGGATCATTTCCATTCCACATCGATGGTGCTATCTCTGAAGCCTATCAATGTTTCATCCTTTCCCTCATCTGGTTTATTATTCAAAAATACGGATCAGGTTCCACATTTACACTGACAATCAGGTTCCACATTTTGGTAATGCTAATTTCTACACCACCACGTCCCTTGACATTTCCCTTTTCTGAAGTTCCCGACACTTAAATATTGAAGTCTGAAGTCATTGTCTTCAGCTTTTACCATGAACTTTGTTTCCTTCCAGCTTCAGGAATCAAATGAGACATTCTGCCAACTCGGAGCTGCTTTTGACCTTGAGATGAAGTAAAGACTGGACATCACTGGGACTATTTATGTCCATCTCTGTAACATTGCCTGACTTTGCTCAGCATGTCTCAGCTCATTTACTGCTCAAAACCGTTGTGCCTCTTGACTCGCCTATTTCAAAGCATTTCAGGCTAATCTCCCACATTTCACCTCCTGTAAACTGGAGGCCATTCAAAATTCTACTGCTTACATTTTAATTGTCACTAAGTTCTACTTGCCAAAGTCATTAGGCTCGCTAGCTTACTGTTCTCCTGCAAGCCAAATTCTGTTTTGAAATTCTTACCATTGTTTTCATATCCTTCTTCATTGTCAGCTTATCAGTTCTGATGAAGAGTTGTTGCCCTGAAGCATTATCTCTGTTAATCTCTCCATATGCTGAGCATCTCTGGCATTTTCTGTCTTTTAACATTGATGCCACCTATTTTTGTACTCTCTTCCAGCTTTACGATCTTCACATACATCAGTCTCTCTTAACCTACAGATCATTCCCAAATTTAATTGCACTACTATCAATTGTTTTGAGGTTCCAACTTGTGTTGTATTTTGTCCCGGAAGTTTATGTTATCGATTTCAAATTCAATTCTTTTTTGTCATTGGATTCCTGTTTGTCAGTGTAAGATGCGCAAAGTATGATTCACTAGGAGGTCATTTTACTTATTCACTAAAGATAGACACAAAATGCTGGAGAAGGAATGGGTGACATTTCGGGTCGAGACTCGTTTTCAGACCTGACCCAAAACATCACCTATTCCTTCTCTCCAGCGATGCTGCCTGACCAGCTGAGTTATTCCATTATGTTGAGTCTATCTTCTGTGTAAAACAGCATCTGCAGTTCCTTCTTACTTACTTATTCACTAATATTGTGCCATGGAATTCCTTACCAAAATTACCCCACCTCTTTATCTTTCTTTCTTCTAGGTCAGATATCTCTAGAGTGTTATACGATTAAGTTATTGATTATCTGCCCTAATATTTCCTGATGCGGTTTGTTGCAAAATGTTGCTTGTTTGGCAATATCAAGTTGCTATGTCAATGCAAGCTGTTATAGATGAGATGAACATGCACTATTTATTATCAATTATAATATAAATTCACTCAAGAATTTCGATCAGTGCAGAAAGTGGAAACTGACACGTTATCAGAAAATAAGTAAAATTACCCCCTGGTGAACCATTCTTCCTGTATCTTACAGTGTCAAATGGGAATCCAATAATGACTAAAGAAAACTGTGTTTGAAATCTATAACATAAACTTCAGGGGCAAAACACAACCCATGTTTAGTTTAGTTTAGTTTAGTTTATAGTCACATGTACCGAGGTACAGTGAAAAGCTTTTGTGGCATGCTAACCAGTCAGTGGAAAGACAATATATTATTACAATCAAGCCATTCACAGTAGGCCACCCTCCTCGGTCATGGCTGACCATGGGTGATGCATCCTAATTGTGGCTGAAGAGACCATTGTGGGAGTGACAGTCTCTGTTGCAAAGGTCACATTTATGTGTGGTCTCTGGTCTGTTGAAGCTGCTGTACTCCTTTCTGTGTGTCCACTTACAGTGTACAGATACAGATACATGATAATGGGAATAACATGAATTATGTTTAATGCAAGATAAAGTCAGTAGAGTCCGATCAAAGATAGTCCAAAGGTCTCCAAAGAAGTAGATACTAGTTCAGACTGTTCTCTAATTGTGGTAGAATGGTCCAGTTGCCTAATGACAGCTGAGAAGAAATTGTTCCTGAATCTCGAGGTGTGCATTGTCACACTTCTATACCTTTTGCACAATGGGAGAGTTGAGAAGAGGGAGTGGCCAAGGTGTGTCTCATCCTTAATTATGCCGAGGCAGCATGAGGTATAAATGGAGTCAATGGAAGGGAGGTTGGTATGTGTGATGTTCTGGGGCTGTGTCCACAATTCTCTGCAATTTCCTGCGGTCTTGGATGGAGCTGTTCCTAAACCATGCTGAGATGCATCCCAATAAAATGCTTTCTACGTCGCTTCTGTAGAAATTGGTAAAGTTGTTGGGGGCATGCCAAACTTTCAAAGCCTTGTAAGGAAGTGAAGATGTAGTAATCTCAAAACAGTACAGTTACCATAAATGTGAAATGAGGCAATTCTCCCTATCAAGGCTAATAGGCCTTAATCTATTTAGAATACCCTAGCACAGACTTGTTCAAACGCAAATCATTAATTTTACTCCAGGGTTTAAATATATGACTTCCTGGTCTGTTCGATTTAACTACTCGTTGTCAAAAGTTCTGCTTCTGACACATAGTAATCTATTTTAAAATGACAAATACGAGATCTGGCATTATCTGTTCCCTTCTGCTTCATTTGTTTGGATTATACTGTAGCACTACGCTCTTGTTTCGCCCAATGCAAATATGTTCAGGCACATCTGTCCCATCAGTGACTCTGCATGATATCCAGTTGCATTATATTTATCCCAGTAGAGAAACGAGAAATGTGCAATGTTTGACTCAATTTTGCATCTTGTTATTATTTATTGTCAACACTTACAATTTATCATCTCCTGGTGTGGCTGGAGCTGGCACAGTTTTTAATAACTTTACATGCCTTTGAGGCTAGAAATGAGAGTAAAATTGACTTCTTCCCTTCTGTAATGGAATTGTAGGTAAAAATATCCCATCCTTTCCAAATTTTCATCCGTGACTTAACAACTCTCAAAAGGCTCTAAAACTCACAATTATGGTAATTTTGACTTCAGTCTATGCAATATATGCGATGAAGGGAGAAAAACCTATATCCTTGAAATTAAATTTGATCTCCATAATCCATTCTACTGTAAAACTCCAGAAAAAAAACTAATGCATCTTGAATCCATCCTAGTTGTGTAGGAAAATAACTGCAAATGCTGGTACAAATCAAAGTTATCACAAAAACCTGGAGTAACTTAGTGGGTAAGGCAGCATCTCAGGAGAGAAGGAATGGGTGACGTTTCGGGTTGAGACTCTTCTTCAGACTGATGTCAGGGGAGGGGGCGGGACAAAGAAAGGCTGTAGTTGGAGACAAGAAGACGGTGGGAGAACTGGGAAGGGGGAGGGGAAAGAGAGGGACAGAGGACCTATCTAAAGTTAGAGAAATCAATGTCCAAAAATGCTCACCAAATCCACCCAAAACTTCATCCTCAACATTGATGGTCTCCCAGTATCCACCTCACCTCACATCCGGAATCTTGGAATCATCCTTGATCAAACCCTCTCCTTCGACAAACACATCAAACACATCACAAAGACAGCCTTCTTCCACCTCAAAAACATTGCCCGTCTCCGTCCATCCCTCTCCTCCACAGCTGCAGAAACCCTCATCCACGCCTTCATCACCTCCTGTCTGGACTACTGCAACAGCCTCCTCTATGGCGCACCCTCAAAAATCATCAATAAACTTCAATACATTCAAAACTCCGCTGCCCGTCTACTCACACACACCTCGATCCGTGACCATATCACCCCCGTCCTTTATAAACTCCACTGGCTCCCCATCCCCCAGAGAATCCAGTACAAAATCCTCCTCATAACCTACAAAGCCCTCCATAACCTGGCCCCATCCTACCTGACCGACCTCCTCCACAGGCACACTCCCACCTGCACCCTCCGCTCTGCCGCTGCCAATCTCCTATCCCCCCACATCCGGACTAAACTCAGATCCTGGGGGGACAGGGCTTTCTCCATCGCTGCTCCCACCCTATGGAACTCACTACCCCAAACCGTTAGAGACTCCCCCACACTCACCACATTCAAAACATCGCTGAAGTCTCACCTGTTCAGTACTGCCTTCAACCACTGAAGGTCACCTCACCTTCTGTCTCCTTTCTCTGTTCATTTATTTATTTACTTATTTATCTATTTATTCATTTCCCTATGTTCTCAAAATCTCTGTAAAGCGTCTTTGAGTATATGAAAAGCGCTATATAAATAAAATGTATTATTATTATTATTATTAATGTTCATACCGATGGGGTGTAAGCTGCCTAAGTGAAATAAGAAGTGCTGTTCCTCCAATTTGCGATGGGCCTCACTATGACAAAGGTTCTCCCACTGTCTTCCTGTCTCCAACTACATCCTTTCTTTGTCCCGCTCCCAGTTCATAACAAGGATAGAGTTCCCTTTGTCCTCAGCTTCCACCCCATCAGCCAGCGTATACAACAAATTATCCTCCAACATTTCCATCACTTCCAACGGGATCCCACTACTGGCCACATCTTTCCATCTCCTCCCCTTTCTGCTTTCCGCAGAGAACGTTCCCTCCATAACTTCCTAGTCCACTTGTCCCTTCCTTCCCAAACCACCCTTTTCCCAGGTACTTTCCCCTGCAACCGCAGGAGATGCAACACCTGTCCCTTTACTTCCCCCCTCGACTCCATCCAAGGACCCAAACAGTCTTTCCAGGTGAGGCAGAGGTTCACCTGCACCTCCTCCAACCTCATCTATTGTATCTGCTGTTCCAGATGTCATCTTCTCTACATCGCCGAGACCAAATGCAGGCTCGGCGATCGTTTCGCTCAACACCTTCGCACAGTCCGCCTTAACCAACCTGATCTCCCAGTGGCTGAGCACTTCAACTCCTTCTCCCACTCCCAGTCTGACCTTTCTGTCATAGGCCTCCTCCATTGTCATAGTGAGGCCCACCTCAAATTGGAGGAACTGCACCTCATATTTCGCTTGGGGAGCTTACACCCCAGCGGTATGAACATTGATTTCTCTAACTTTAGATAGCTCCTCTGTCCCTCTCTTTCCCCTCTCCCTTCCCAGTTCTCCCACTGTCTTCCTGTCTCCAACTACATCCTTTCTTTGTTCCGCTCCCTCCCCTGACATCAGTCTGAAGAAGGGTCTCGACCCGAAACGTCACCCATTCCTTCTCTCCTGAGATGCTGCCTGACCTGCTGAGTTACTCCAGCTTTTTGTGATACCTTGGATCCATCCTATGTTATTTCCATGTATCCCTGTACTAGGCATAATAATGGCATCATCAATATATCAACAGTTTATAGAGTCATAGAGTCATACAATGTGGAAACATGCCCTTCAGCCCAACTTGCCCACAGCGATCAACATGTCCCATCTACACTAATCCCACTTGCCCGTATTTGGCCCATACCCCTCTAAATCTGTCCTATCCATGTACCTGCCTAATTGCTTCTTAAACATTAATAGTCCATGCCTCAACTACCTCCTACTGCAGCTCATTCCATCTATTTCCATCCTCCCACCACCCTTTGTGTGATAAAGTTACCCCTCAGATTCTTATCAAATCTTTCCCCCTTCACCTTCAGCCTGTGCCCTCTGGTTCTTTATTCCCCTACTCTGTGCAAGAGACTCTCAGCGTCTACTCGATATATTCCTCTCATGATTTTATACACCTCTATAAGATCGCCCCTCATTCTCCAGGAATAGAGTCCCATTCTACTCAACTTCTCCCTATAGCTCAGACCCTCGAGTCCTGGCACCATCTTTGTAAATTTTCTCTGCGCCCTTTCCAACTTGACAATATCTTTCCTATAACATGGTACCCAGAACAGAACACAATACTCTAAATACAGCCTCACTCACGTCTTATATAACCTGCAGCATGACCTCCCAGCTTCTATACTCAGTACTCTGACTGATAAAGGTCACTATGCCAAAAGCCTTTTTGACCACCCCATCTACCTGCGCTGCCACCTTCAATGAACTATGTACCTGCACTCCTAGGTCCCTCTGCTCTACAACACTTCCCAGAGCCCTACCATTCACTGTGTAGGTCCTGGCCAGGTTAGACTTTCCAAGATGCAACACCTCACATTTCTCTGTATTAAATTCCATCAACCATTCCTCAGCCCACCCGGCCAACCGATCAAGATCCTGCTGTAATTTTTGACAACAATTTTTGAGAACTATTTTGCAAAACCACCAACCTTTGTATCATCTGCAAATGTGCTAATCTTGCCATGTACATTCTCATCCAAATCATTGATATAGATGATGAAAAACACTAATCACAGTTCTGTAATTAAAACATATAGCTATGTTTGTGATGCCATTTTGTTTTAGTTCTTTGCACTTCTCCACTCAAGGCCATTGATAACAGTAAAATCTCAAATCTAATTTCCACAAATTCCAAAATGCCCTCTTGCATCTGATTACATCAAACCCTAAAAATTATAGTTTCGTTTTTTGGTTTAGTTTAGAGATACAGCGTGGAAATGGGCCCTTTGCCGGGATCACTGGTCTGCGCCGACCAGTGATCCCCACACATTAACATTAAACTGCACACACGCGGGACAATTTACATTTATACCAAGTCAATTAACCTACAAATCTGTATGTCTTTGGATTGTGGAGATCTCGGAGAATACCCATGCAGTCATGGGGAGGACATATAAACTGTGTACAGACAGCACCTGCATAGTCAGGATCGAACCCAGGTCTCTGGCACTGTAAGTGCTGTCAGGCAGCAACTCTACCGCTGTGCCACTGCGCTGCCATTGACCATCATTTGGTGCACAAATCATGTGGTATCTACGCCATTAATATACACTGGATCTCTGGAGAAAATATGCAAAATTTGGCTGAAAAATTGGTTATATATCGTGCTTTGGAGATCAACATGCATATTAGTGAATTAAAACCGGAGCTAAGTCATTTCTATTTTGAGCTTCTATTTCTATGCAGAACCTACAGCTGTTGGCTCATTATTACACTGACTACCAGAAATAATTACTTAAAGAACTCTCCCCGTGCCAGCTCCATTAATGACAGAAAAGACTGCCAAGAAGGTGATTGAAAATGTAGGAGAGGGGGCACATAATTGTCACAGTGCCTACTGACCATTGAGGATGGCATAGACTGTGTTGTCTTTTGTTCAATAATGATAAAGTATTTTTACCTGTGTGTAATTATCATTGTGTTACCTATTGATTTCCTTATTTAAGTGCTGATGTTTGACTCTGTCATTGCTGAGTCTTGGATTCACATTGAGGATGGTTGGGGTCTGGAATGGTCTACTTGAAGAGGTGGTGGAAATAGATACTCTCTTACCATTTAAAGAATGTGTTGACAATATTTGAATTAACAAGATGTAGGAAATTGTGGATGTAATGTAGATAAATTGAATTAGTGTAGATCAGTACATCAGGCAGTATAAAACATAACAGGTCAAATGGCTTGTTTCTCCACTGTACATCTTTGACTTTTTCCCCAATGAATTGGACAAAGCAACTGACTCAAAATTAATCATGATATCATTGTGCATTGTCACACCTCAGTGCAGTGTCATGAACAGAATATAAGCAGATCTCTTTCCATTGAACAGGTAACCCGACTTGAAGTTCATAAATGGGATTTTATAATATTTTCCAATAATATTTTAAGTGCTGGTGCATTTTTGTTACTGTGACATTGCAATGTATGGAAACCCTTTCACTTGTAAATTATTTTTGTCCTAACTCAAAGTGAGTGAGAGGCAAAATGCTCTTCATGTTTCCATTGGTTGTATTCAATAATTCATTTTGTTAAGTGCTGTGGTATAAGTATTTAATTGCATTTACATCCGTTGACCTAATTTTATGTTCTGTTTGATATATGGTTAGCGTACATGTTGTTATGCCATGGTATCATAACATCTTCTATAATTTGAGGGTGTTCGTTTTATTTACTACTGACTATTTCAGTCATTCTATGCTGCTGAAATAAAACCAACAAATCCTGAAAGCACTCACTAGTGACAGCAACATAGATTTTTATAATGAATTTCAGCAAAACAACCCCTGCAGCATTTTCCAGCAATATCAAACATTTCCACAGCAGAAGAGGGAGTAATGTTAGATAAATTTACAATTTTTAAAAGAGTTGGGAGACTGATAGTCATCCTGAGGTGAATAGGGTAAGAATGCAACCCCTGGAGCAGCCTGACCAGTTAAAATATTTAAATCACCAAACCTGTCCCTTTCAGTTTACTCAGATTAAACTATCAACTCAAAGTGGAATATCTAAAGGAAGTTCTGAACCTTGAATGCTTGCTTCAATAACTACAACCCCAGCTTTCCAGCCCAAGGAAACAAAGGAGGCATGAAAGGACAGGATGCTTCATTAAGATAGTTTTCCAGCTTTACTCGTGCATCAGAAGATACTTGAATGCTCGTTGCTCACACGCCAATGTCAAAGACTAGAGAGCACAGCTTTTAAGTCAGTGGGGACAGTTTAAAGGAGATGTGTGGGGCGTTTTTTTTTTGGCAGAATGAAGTGGGTGCCAGGAACTCGCTGCCAGGTGTAGTGGGGGCAGCAGATGATATAGTTGTACTTAAGAGGCTTTTAGACTGGCACATGGATCTGTAAGAATGGAGGGATATGGATAATGTGCAGGCAGAGGATATTTGGTTAACTTTGCTTCATGTTTGGCACAGACGCTGTGGGCTGAAGAGCTTGTTCCTTGACTGTATTATTCTATGTTTTATGTTAAACATAGTCACAGGGAACTATGTTCAGACAATCCAACCCTCTCAGCCAGAATCATATTGACATCAGAGTGGACTTGGAAAATAAAACCAATTCATCTCTGACCTAGAAAAGGAGAAATTCAGAAAAAGAAAGATTTTCCAGATAAAGATGTACAATATCATGGATTCAAATTGCTGTCATTTGCAGCTAGCGACCCAATTTTACACCACCACGCAGTGCTGGGACCCCAGTTATTTATAATATATATTAATGATTTAGATGAGGGGATTAAATGTAACATCTTCAAGTTTGTGGATGACATGAAGCTGGGTGGCAATGTGAGCTGTGAGGAGGATGCTATGAGGCTGCAGGGTGACTTGGATAGGTTGGGTGAGTGGGCAGATGCAGTATAATGTGGATAAATGTGAGGTTATCCACTTTGGTGGCAAGAACAGGAAGGCAGATTATTATCTGAATGGTGTCAGATTAGGAAAAGGGGAGGTGCAATGAGACCTGGGTGTCCTTGTACATCAGTCACTGAAAGTAAATATGCATGTACAGCAGGCAGTGAAGAAAACTAATGGTATGTTGGCCTTCATAGTGAGAGGATTTGAGTATAGGAGCAAGGAGGTCCTACTGCAGTTGTACAGGGCCCTTGTACAGTTTGTGTGCAGTTTTGGTCTCCCAATTTAAGGAAGGACATTCTTGCTATTGAGGGAGTGCAGCGTAGGTTCACCAGGTTAATTCCCGGGATGGCGGGACTGACACATGATGAAAGAATGGAGTGACTGAGCTTTTATTCACTGGAATTTATAAGGATGAGAGGGGATCTTATAAATACATATAAAATTCTTAAGGGATTGAACAGGCTGGATGCAGGAAAAATGTTCACGATGTTGGGGGAATCCAGAAGCAGGGGTCGCAGTTTAAGAATAAGGGGTAGGCCATTTACGACTGAGATGAGGAAAAACATTTTCAGCCAGAGAATTGTGAATCTGTGGAATTCTCTGCCACAGATGGCAGTGGAGGCCAATTCACTGGATGTTTTCAAGAGAGAGTTAGATTTAGCTCTTAGGGCTAAAGGAATCAAAGGATATGGGGGAAAAAGCAGGAACAGGGTACTGATTTTAGATGATCAGCCATGATCATATTGAATAGCTCGAAGGGCTAAATGGCTGCCTACTGGACCAATTTTCTATGTTTCTATGTATTGCATGAATTGATAAAGTGCAAGAAAATTTGCTTTGCTGCAGCCGTTCACCCTGAACTCTTTGGATGATTCCTCAACTATACTTGTCACTTCTTTTCTTCAATTGACAAGTGTAGCAGGTGCTTCTGTTTGTTTTGAAATTTATTTTATCTTCAGGGAAAGCTATATATACGAGTATTGCATTTGCAATAACACATTGGGAACTCATTACATATTTCTATTGACTGATGGCATTCTTAGGCACTCTTGCATTAAAAGTTATTCATGTTTAGTTTAATTTAGCGATACAGCACAGAAACACTATCCTACACATACTAGGGCCAATTTACACTTATACCAAGCCAATTTGAAGAATTCAAATTTGAACAATTAGAACAATTTGAAGAATCAGTCTGAAGAAGAGTCTCGACCCGAAACATCACCCATTCCTTCTCTCCCGAGATGCTGCCTGACCTGCTGAGTTACTCCAGCATTTTGTGAATAAATACCTTCGATTTGTACCAGCATTTGCAGTTATTTTCTTACACTACCTACAAAACTTTACGTCTTTGGAGTGTGGGAGAAAAACATAGATCTCAGAGAAAACCCACGCGGTCATGGGGAGAATGTACAAACTCCGTACCGACACACCCGTAGTCGGGATTGAACCCGGGTCTCCAGCGCTGCAGGCGCTGTCAGGCAGCAACTCTACCACTATGCTACCCTATTTCCTAATCACACTGTGGATGGTATAATTGTAATCATGTGTTGTCTTTCTGGTTAGCACGCAAAGCTTTTCACCATACCTCTGTACATGTGACAATAAACTAAACAAAATATGATGAGGAAATCTTCTTTTGCAATCATACATACTGGTTCCAATGTTAGGAATGCCAATCGCGAAGCAATTATGCAAATATGCAAAGCAACAAGCAAATAGATTTGAAAAGCTAAACGTATGAAAGCTGGAAATCTGACTGGCATTCAGATGCCAGGTTATGCTGTTCAGGTGCCAGGTCAGGTGCGAGGTTATGCTGTCTTTCTGTGCACTCCTACATTGACTGGGAATTATCATAGAAACATAGAAAATAGGTGCAGGAAGAGGCCATTCAGGCCTTCGAGCCATTCATTAAGATCATGACTGATCGTCCCCAATCAATAACCCGTGCCCACCTTCTCCCCATATCCCTTGATTCCACTAGCCCCTAGAGCTCTATCTAACTCTCTCTAAAATCCATCCAGTGATTTGGCTTCCACTGCCCTCTGTGGCAGAGAATTCCACAAATTCACAACTCTCTGGGTGAAAAGGTTTTTTCTCACCTCAGTTTTAAATGGCCGCCCCTTTATTCTAAGACTGTGGCCCCTGGTTCTGGACTCACCCAACAATAGACAATAGACAATAGACAATAGGTGCAGGAGTAGGAGTAGGTGCATGGCTGATCACTCTCAATCAGTACCCCGTTCCTGCCTTCTCCCCATACCCCCTCACTCCGCTATCCTTAACATTGGGAACATTTTTCCTGCATCTAGCTTGTCCAGTCCTTTTATAATTTTATGTTTCTATAAGATCCCCTCTCATCCTTCTAAACTCCAGTGAATACAAGCCTAGTCTTTTCAATCTTTCCTCATATGTCAGTCCTGCCATCCCAGGGATTAATCTCGTGAACCTACGCTGCACTGCCTCAATTACAAGGATGTCCTTCCTCAAATTAGGAGACCAAAACTGTACACAATACTCCAGATGTGGTCTTACCTGGGCTCCATACAACTGCAGAAGAACCTCTTTACTCCTATACTGAACTCCTCTTGTTATGAAGGCCAACATTCCATTAGCTTTCTTCACTGCCTGCTGTACCTGCACACCAACTTTCAGTGACTGGTGTACAGATTTGATGCAGGTTTTTTCTGATGAATACCGCTGGGTCAGAAGAGGATTATTAATCATATGATCTGGCCCCACCAAAAGGAGGAACTCACGTATTTTATATTACTGGATTAAAAATGCTCGAGGGTGGCTGCAACATTTACTGCACCGCATTACAGCAGAGCCACACAGTAGGTTTTATTCTCATTGCAACTCGATAACTGAAGATCAGCAAATGTTTTACCCTGATAAATTCTTTCTAGTTTACTTTTTGATTGTCAGAGAGTAATTTTGCACATTTCAACAGGGAACTTTGCAACCTGGCAGGAATATTTTATCAACCTCAGTGTTGCACGTACAATCTATTCTCTTCAATAATTGCCTAGAGGACAGTGATTAATGCTGCACTTAAATATTTAATACTCATGTACTGCATTGTCAGTTTTCTTAAACAAATGTATAATACTTTTGTTTAACAAGAAGCTTCAGCCAAAATATAGCACTAAATTTGTACATGTCAGCCACTTTATGGATGATGTCTATTATTTGTAGTCAAAACAACAGTATATCTAGTTTCAGCAGTGTGGTTTCACATGTTATTCTCTCTTCCTCTCATCTTGACATAAGAACTGAAGGATTATTGCCAACTAACATGACCCCCCACATTAGATGAACAAGAGCAGGGCCAGCTTATGCCTCTATATCACTGAAAGTATTTCTCTTATTCTGGCAGCATGTTATTCGAGTTCAGTAATTTTACAAAGATGAGCACGAGGTGAGGTGGGCTCTGACGCGTGTGAACACGAGAAAAGCTGGAGGCCCAGATGGTATATCTGGGCGAGTACTAAAGTCTTGTGCTACTCAGCTTGCTCCAGTGCTCACCACAATATTCAACCTCTCCTTGGCAAAGTCCGTGGTCCCTGCATGCTTTAAAAGATCCATCATTGTACCGGTGCCAAAGAATGCCTCTCCAGCGTGTTTAAATGACTACCGACCGGTGGCCCTCACCTCGGTTGTCATGAAATGCTTGGAGAGGCTAGTCAAGAAGCACATCTGCGCCCTCCTTCCTCGCAACATGGACCCACTACAGTTCGCATACCGTCCGAACAGGTCCACGGATGATGCGGTCTCCCAGGTTCTACACACCGCTCTCTCTCATCTGGACAGCCAGGGGGGCTATGTGAGGATGCTGTTCATTGACTTTAGTTCAGCATTCAACACAATAGTCCCCAGCAGACTGGTTGAAAAGCTGCTGGAACTGGGGCTTAGCACCCCTCTGTGTGCCTGGGTCCTGGACTTTCTCACTGCCAGGCCCCAAGTGGTCAGGATGGGGGAACACACATCTAGCTCCCTCACCCTGAACATAGGATCCCCCCAGGGCTGCGTCCTTAGCCCCCTACTGTACTCCCTGTACACACATGACTGTAGGGCCAGGTTCAGCTCAAACTCCATCATCAAGTTTGCTGATGACACTGTGGTGGTGGGCCGGATCTCCAACAACGATGAGAAGGCCTACCGGGAGGAGGTGGCTGATCTGGCACTCTGGTGTCAGGACAATAGCCTCCTCTTGAATGTCACTAAAACAAAGGAGCTGATTGTGGACTTCAGAAGGGCTAAACATCCAAGGACGTACACGCCACTGGAGATAAATGGGTCTATTGTGGATAGGGTGAGCAGTTTCAAATACTTGGGAGTCCGCATCGCAGAGGATCTGACGTGGGCAATGCACATTGCCGCACTGGTGGGTAAGGCTAAGCAGCGCCTTTACCACCTTAGACAACTGAGGAAATTCAGAGTGTCGCTGAAGATCCTTCATTGCTTCTACTCTGGGGCTGTAGAGAGCATCCTGTCCGGCAACATTACAGTCTGGTTTGGGAACAGCTCTGCCCAGGACAGGATGGCCCTGCAGAGAGTAGTGCGTTCGGCAGAACGCACCATGGGAACTACACTCATCCCCCTGCAGGACCTATACATCAGGAGGTGCAGATCCAGAGCAAGCAAGATCATGAGGGACCCCTGCCACCCCAGTAACGGACTGTTCCAGATGCTACGGTCAGGCAAACGCCTCCGCTGTCACGCTGTGAAAACGGAGAGGATGAGACGGAGCTTCTTCCCACAGGCCATCAGGACTGTCAACTTTGATAACCCCAGAGACTAAATTTTTGTCGACACTTTTTGTGCTATGTTTAGTAACTTATTAACTTTATTTATATGCTGTAACTGTAATTCTTTTTGTGCACAACCCGCAGGCATTGCCACTTTCATTTCACTGCACATCGAGTATGTGTATGTGACAAATAAATTTGACTTGACTTGACTTGACTTGAACTAAGCTTGAGTGGAATGGAGTCAGGAATTGTGCTCAACGTGTTTGTAAGATGAATGAAAACAGAAAAAGCTGGAAGCACCCAACAAATTAAGTAACACCTGTGGAATGAGAAGCAAAGTTAATGTTTTGGGTCTGAGTTTCGTCAACAGAGCAATTTTTTTTGTACCAGATATGGCTAAAACATGTCTCATGCCGTGAAAGGCTTTTTGTAGGTAGAGAAAAAGGGATAAAACGTCCTACAACTTGGCATGGTGAAATAGGAAAAAAGGTGGGCAATAGGAAAATTATGTATAATGACTGGGAGACCTTTAAAAGATCTAGTTAGAAATAAAATAGGGGAATTCCAGAGATAGATCAAGGCCTTGTGGTTTTCATTCAGTTGATACTGAATTGAACTCTAATTCTTGTATGCAAAGTACAAAGACATGTTAAGAGATCAATCCTTCTTGGCATAATGGAATTAAATGCTCCCATAAAGTCCTCCCATATTTTCACCCATCTCTGACCGTTATCTCCTTTAGAGTTCACTGAAATCTGCATTCTTCCAAGTTTCTCAACCAGTATTTCCCTTCTGTCCTTGGGCATAATTGCAGTACAATTTATTCGGTTACATGGGTGCCAAGCTCTAGACAGGTAGTGGCCAGCGGTGCAGAAGTTAATGCCACTGCCTCACTGCTCCTGTGACCTTGGGTATATGTTCTTTTGGAGACTATGTGTGTTTACCTTGCGTGCTTCATTTTCCATTTACATCTCGAAGGTGGTACGTCAAGAAGTCCCTATAAATTACTTCTTAGTGTAGGTTAATGTCGAAATGGGGGTTTGAAGTCCATACATTGGAAAGAATAATTTAAAGAGGTATAGGGAAATAAAGAGATTGGGATTCAAACCAATGGGATTGCTCTCATCGTGACAAATGGGTTGGATTGGACTCCTCCTGAGTCCCATGAGTATAGTGACAGCGCCCCCTCCCTTGAATGCCGCTCTGATCCCTATCACTGGGTGACGGGCCAGGAGAGGCCAATCCCCAGCATTACTGGGAAGAGCTGTGTCCAATTAGCAATATATTGGTTTGGCCACTTGAACCTTGCAAGCCAACTCCCTCTGGGTAAAACCCAGACATTCTAGCCAGAGGGAAGAAAGGGAAAGGGTGAGATAAGAAGCAGGAGAGAAGAGAGAAGAGCTATTACAGGTAATGCTGGGGATTGGCCTCTCCTGGCCCGTCACCCAGTGATAGCGATCAGAGCGGCATTCAAGGGAGGGGGCACTGTCGCTATACTCATGAGACTCAGGAGGAGTACAGTCCAACCCATTTGTCACATATTAGCTCCCAGGAGAGCCATCCCGTCGGTTTCACCGAGCCCACCAGCTCCACGGTGTGGTCTTAAATTCATAAGTTGTTCACCAGGATTAGCACAGACTGCAGCACCGCCTTTTCAAGCTCAAAGCTGAGCCACCAGGATAAATCTCAGATCTCCTGGATAAACCTGAGCCTGCTAGTGCCTCTTCTCCAGGCAAGCAGGGCTGCAGGGAGAAGCCTGAGATCACCATGCCTCCTCCTTCGTAGATCAGATCTGAGTTGCCGGAATAGCCCTGAAATTGCCTGCCCACTGCACATGCACCCTGATGGCAAGGGAGAGCACCCCCTTGTGGTCTTGGACTTCCTTACCACTGCAAATAAAATATATACATGAGTCCATCTGTCTGTCTGTTCATTTATGCCTCAAAGTTTAAAAAAAACCTATATTAACATATATAGTTTCAGTGGCCTTTTGATTGTAGCTGTGCACAGAATGAATTTGTAAATCAAGATAACATTATGCTAAAATATTTATTTAGTCGCAAGTAATTTTTCATTCTAAATGAACTACAGTAATTGAACATGGAGGATTAATCACCATCTGCTAGTAAATACAAGATTCTTAATTTTAAGCAAATATAACTTATTGCTGCTTTCAAAAAGATTAACATTCTAAAATTTTGTTGGAAGCAGATAACTGGCTTATCTTTAATGGACAAATCTATAAATGTGTATGATAGTTATGTTAAAAGAACATGATAATGCAATTTGTTACAAGAAATATTCTTCTTTATGCTTCAACATTACCAAAAACCTCAACAATTCTGGATTAGATTTGGCTGATTTAATACATTTTAAAAGAAGATATAAATAAAAAAATAAAAGTTATAATGAAGTAAAATTGGTGATTTATTCAAGAGAAAGATGCATATTCAATAAAATGATGCAAGTGAATAGAACAGCACATAAACATCAAGTGTGTGTGCTAGACTAATGGATGTGCTCCAATGTACCTGCTGAGACAGTATCAGCCTGGGCTGCACAGTTAATGGTTGACAAATGGTGACCGGTTGTTTCTTGGCACGGACATAGGAATTGATTACATTACTCTTCTACTTGAGCTGTTTTCTGGTAATAATAAATGATGGGAAATTGTCCGTCGATCAGAGAACAGCGAGGGTTAGTTATGTATATCATTACCTGAGACATACCAATCAAATGTTCAATGGTGATCAAACTTCATCAAAGTTTTGCATTGGCAAGTGGCCAATATACATAATGCCACATTTATCTTCTGCCACCAACTGACCAACAAGGGTTTCAATGGATCTCCCCCTTGAATTGCTTAAATTCATGTCTTGATAGTACTCCTACTATGATATTAAAGAACAAGGTCTCGAATTTTTACATGCTGCAAAGGTAAAACAAGAAGTGTGAGATGGCCATCTTACTGCTATGTAACTGGAGGGAGAGATGATGATGTCAATCTAGACTTAATAGGTCAATAGTTTCCCTTCTGAATTGTGACATTGTGTTTTCCTGTCGCCGTTCTTTGTTTAAATTAGATACTCATTTACACATACTTTGTGCTCCTGGTGAGTCATTTGTTACATTTCTAAGATACTCATAAGCCTACAGTGTGCTTATACTATGGCGAGTCCGAAAACTTGTTGGTTGTAGAAGAAGTTTATTGCAGCCGCAATATTCGAATACAGAGTTAAACAACAAGGTAAAGGACAACCATCAAAAACTTACTGTCTTCTTCGAAGACTTCGCCGAACTGAACATTTCGGGCGCCAAAAGCGCACATGACCACGCTGGCCAATCAGCGATGTCGCTCCCTGGACCAATCCCCATGGTCGCGTTCACACGTGACCTCGCTGGCCAATCCGAGGGTCGATGACCTGGACCATTCTCTATGGTCGCTACATGACCCCCCCCAGAACCCGAGGTGCGGAACCTAGCAGGGAGCCGGATTTCGCG
This sequence comes from Rhinoraja longicauda, assembly GCF_053455715.1. Taxonomy (NCBI): domain Eukaryota; kingdom Metazoa; phylum Chordata; class Chondrichthyes; order Rajiformes; family Arhynchobatidae; genus Rhinoraja; species Rhinoraja longicauda. The sequence continues at coordinate 39,081,564 of NC_135956.1, read as the reverse complement.
ACCATAACGAGTACGGAGAGGGACAGCCTGAACCACAGGAGCCGGGGGTTCCGGACTTGGCGGAACTGCCAGAACGGGAGGTCCTGGAGGAACTGCCGGAACGGGGGGTCCTGGAGGAACTGCCGGAATGGGGGGTCCTGGACTGAGCGGAACTAACGGAGGTCGGCCTCTCCTAGGGGTTTGACCGACCAGGACTGGTTGATCCGGATCCAAATGTGCAGGTTTGAGCCGGGACACCGAGACGAGCTCACTCTTGCCGCACATGTCTAAGGTGAAGGTAGCCGTTCCCTTACGCAAAACCCGGAACGGCCCTTGATAGACCCTCTGCAACGGGGCGCGATGGGAATCTTTTCGCAGAAAAACAAACTCACAGTCCTTCAGGGAAGGCGGTTCATGTACCATGGGACACCCATGACGTGAAGTCGGAACTGGAGCCAGGGAGCCCACCCGTTCCCGGAGAGATGCTAACACTGATGGGACTGGAGGCAGCTGGTCTGAAGGGTCCGGAAACAAATCTCCGGGTACTCGAAGTGTCGAGCCATATACTAGCTCCGCGGACGACGCACCGAGATCTAGCTTAGGAGCAGTCCGGATGCCCAAAAGAACCCAAGGGAGCTGGTCTACCCAGTCCGGGCCTTCAAGCCTTGCACTGAGGGACGCCTTAAGTTGGCGGTGGAACCTTTCTACGAGTCCATTTGCCTGGGGGTGATATGCAGTAGTGGGTTGTAACTTGGAACCGTACAGTTCTGCGAGCGCGGCCCAGAGGGACGAAGTGAACTGTGGCCCTCTGTCAGTGGTAATAATTGCCGGGACCCCGAAACGAGCTACCCAATGAAGGGCCAAAGTCCTAGCACAAGACGCTGACGAAATATCAGACAATGGGAAAGCCTCTGGCCACCGGGTGAACCGATCCACCACCGTGAGGAGGTGGGTGTAGCCCCGGGAGGAAGGCAAAGGCCCGACCAAATCCACGTGGATGTGGAAAAAACGAACTGCTGGGACCTCGAAATCCTGTACGGGGGGCTGGACATGGCGCTGGACTTTAGCGGTCTGACAGGGAACGCAGGAACGCGCCCAACCCGCTACCTGTTTCCGTAGGCCATGCCAGACAAACCGAGCTGCTACCAAAGCAGAGGTGGAGCAGATGGACGGGTGCGCCAGCCCATGAATGGCATCGAAAACCCGGCGCTGAAGGGAGGGTGGTACTACCGGCCTGGGACGGGGAAGAGAAACATCGCACCAGACTTTTGTGCCTTCCGACCCACAAGCTACCTGGGCCAACTTCAATCCCGAAGTGGTGGGCTGGTATGCCGAAGCGGTATCCGCTAGAAGCTGTGCCTCCGCAAGCTCCTGGGGATCCACTTCGCAGTCCACCGCCGAAATAGGGGAAAAAGCAGGTCTAGACAGGGCGTCAGCAACGGCATTAAGCTTACCCGCGACATGACGGACATCGGTGGTGAATTCGGAGATAGCAGTCAGGTGCCGCTGCTGGCGGGCCGACCATGGGTCAGACAATTTAAAAAATGCAAATGTTAATGGTTTGTGGTCCGTAAAGGCCACAAATGGGCGGCCCTCAAGGAAATACCTGAAATGACGAACAGCTAAATAGAGAGCCAGAAGCTCTCGGTCAAATGCGCTATACTTCAGCTCAGCCGAATTTAGTTGCCGGCTGAAAAACGCTAAAGGCTGCCAACGGCCACCGACCTGTTGCTCCAGAACCCCGCCCACCGCCACGTCAGAGGCGTCAACCGTCAGGGCCGTGGGGGCGGAGGGGCTCGGGTGGACCAACATGGTGGCGTCTGCCAAGGCTGCCTTAGCTGCTGTAAAAGCCGACTCTGCGGCCGGGGACCATATCAACTCTACCGGTTTTCCTGCAAGGCATTGGAAAAGCGGGCGCATGACTCGCGCAGCTGCTGGAATGAACCGATGGTAGAAATTAACCATGCCTACGAACTCCTGTAGCCCTTTTACTGTGGTGGGCCTGGGAAATGCCCGGATAGCCTCCACCTTCTCGGGCAAAGGGGTAATTCTGTGCCCTAGAAAATCAAGAGCAGGGAGGCCGAATTGACACTTGGAGGGTTGGATAATGAGCCCGTGGTCTTGGAGCCGCTGGAACACGGTCCGCAAGTGGACCTGGTGTTCCTGCACTGAGGGGCTGGCGACCAGGATGTCGTCTAAATAAATAAACAAAAAGGGTAAACCCCGGCCCACATGGTCCATCAGTCGTTGGAAAGCCTGTGCCGCGTTCTTTAAACCGAAAGGCATACGCAACCATTCAAACAACCCGAACGGAGTAATCGTTGCAGTTTTCTGTATGTCCTCCGGTCGCACAGGAATCTGGTGGTATCCTCGCACCAAATCGATTTTGGAGAACACCACCGCTCCTTCCAGCCCAGACGAAAAGTCCTGTAGGTGCGGTATGGGGTAGCGATCAGCCGTGGTGACAGCATTGAGACGCCGATAATCGCCACATGGTCTCCACCCCCCAGATGCCTTGGAGACCATATGTAACGGCGAGGCCCACGGGCTGTCAGACTGACGGACAATTCCCATTTCCTCCATCTTCCTGAACTCCGCCCGTGCCACCACCAGTTTGTCTGGCGGTAGTCTCCTGGCCCGAGCGAAAACGGGAGGGCCTTCGGTGCGGATGTGATGGACCACGCCGTGCTTGGTTGAAGACGTGTCAAAACGTTGAATGAGCAGCTCTGGAAACTCCGCCAGGATCTCAGCATACGAGTCAGGGGCCGCGACGACGGCCTGGACAGTAGGGCTGGGCGGGGAGGCATTGTCGCAGCGACGGGCTCATCTCCGGCGGAGGGTCGGAGGTCGTTACCGCGGACATCAGGGACCAGTGAAAAAGCCCAGAGAAAATCTGCGCCCAGGATCGCTTGTCTGACGTCGGCTATGATGAATGGCCATTCGTACGTGCGGAGGCCTAACACAAGGGACATCTTCCGTATAACGAAACTGCGAATGGGGCTGCCATTAACCGCGATGAGGGTGGGACCTGTCTTACCCGATCTGGTTTCGAGGTCGGTCGGCGGCACTATACTGACGATGGCTCCCGTGTCCACCAAAAATTCTATGTCCGTGAATCGATCATGGACGTAGAGGCGTCGGTTCTGGCCAATCGTAACTGCCCCTATGTATGATCGGCCGAGGCATTTCCCGCGAAGGTACAAGGTGAGCGGCAGTTGCGGGATTCGCTACCCCATCGTAGGTGATAATAGCACCAGCCGCGCTTGTGCGGATCTTTTTGGCGGGCTTTCGGAGAATTGGCGGGAGACGCGGCGCCATCTTGATGTCGCTGTGGCGTGGTCACTGATGTCGAGACCTTGTTGATCGAACCGCTTGCCTTGTTTTTAGCTGCTATGAGCGCGTCCGCTTTCGCTGCATATGCTTCGGGGTCCTTAAAAGAACAATCCGTGAGCAGCAGTCGGACATCCTCAGGAAGCTTCTCTCGGAATGCCTGTTCGAACATAGGGCAATCCGTATGCTCACCGGCTAGCATCATCATTTCGGACATGAGAACGGAAGGCCGTCGGTCTCCAAGATCCGGTAGGTGCAGAAGTCTTGCAGCGCAATCATGCTTATTAAACCCGAAGGTTCGCAGTAACACTTTCTTCATGGCCTCGTACTTGCTTTCCGCAGGTGGATTAACGATGAACCGCATCACGCGCGTGGTCGTCTCCGACGATAGAGCGCTGATGAGGTAGTAATACATCGTGGAGTCGTCCGATATCTTCTTTATATGAAATTGAGCTTCGGTGTGGATAAACCAAGATTGCGGTGCATGCGTCCAAAACAACGGAAGGTGAACGCTTACCGCGCTTAACTCCGGTGTGCCCGGCGCGGCCATCAACAACGAGGCGTCGTGTTCCTGCATAGTCGGTGATCGTCCAGATCACGTCGGGGTCACCAATATGGCGAGTCCGAAAACTTGTTGGTTGTTGAAGAAGTTTATTGCAGCCGCAATATTCGAATACAGAGTTAAACAACAAGGTAAAGGACAACCATCAAAAACTTACTGTCTTCTTCGAAGACTTCGCCGAACTGAACATTTCGGGCGCCAAAAGCGCACATGACCACGCTGGCCAATCAGCGATGTCGCTCCCTGGACCAATCCCTATGGTCGCGTTCACACGTGACCTCGCTGGCCAATCCGAGGGTTCGACGACCTGGACCATTCTCTATGGTCGCTACAATACTCCATTTTAAAAACACGCTCTGACTAGAAATACTTGAAAGAACACACAATGCTGGAGTAACTCAGTGAATCAAGCAGCTTCGCTGGAGAAAACAGACAGGTGATATTTCAGGTCGGGACCCATCTTCAGACTGATCAAATACTTGATATTTGCAATTTTCGTATGTGTAGATTTATAGTTAGCTGGCCACTGTAAATTTCCCCTAGTTTGTAGAATACAGGTGGAATTTATGGGGATGTAGCAAGAGTAAAATTAGTGTAGTTTAATGTCATTGGATTTTTGGTAGTTTGCATGTGCTCAGTGTGCTGAAGGACCTCTTTCCTTGCTGCATGTCTGTGTGATTCTCTATGACTCTTTTAACCAAGCTGGTCCCTTCAAAATTCCACAATGGTGAGTTTAATATGCATTGTCCTCCTTACCATTCTATCACTACACCTGCAAAATTTAAATGACATTAAATTCAACATGCTGGAGTTGTGATTATCTAAATTTGTATTTAACCACCTATGCTTTATACTACTGAATTATTAAAGCTCATTTACTTGTCCATGTAGCATTTGTTTATTTAGTGATGGCAGTCAAAACTTCAATAATCATTCTGTAATTGATCATGTACTTGTGAAATACATATGCTCCTCACTTGGGAAGGGGGGGGGAGTTGGGGGTGAGGGGGAGGTGGGGGTGAGGGGGAGGGGGAGTGGAGGTGGAGGTGAGGTGGAGGTGGGGGAGGGGGAGATGGGGGGGAGGTGGGAGGGAGGGGGGAGGAGAGGGTGCTGCACCAATGCAGGAGAGGTTTGGGCCCAACGGGTCCACTTGGTCTAGTAATTTCTAAAAGCAACTAGTGGAGTGGAGGTTAATTTAGTTGTTGGAATGAACAAGGTAATATTGAGTGGTGTTTAGTTTTATTAGGAGAATGGTACCATCTTACAACACAAAATAGCAGGGAAGGAACTAAAAGTAAAGCTGTCAGTAGTTGAAATGAATAAATGTCTGTTGTCTCTTATACACTGCAAAAGAGACACCAACTAGTCTCTTGAATCTGATGTACACTTGAAAAGAAAAATGTAGAATTTCTTTGAGTATGAGAGTTTGAGTAGCAACTCAGCAACAATGCCATGAAATCTAACAATATATTTACGCTATATTTTTATTAACCATACCTATCACACCTTTGGTGAGCTATTGTGATTTAAATCTCCTTATGCCACACATGATTTAAGTCTTTGATCTAAAATGCTGCTTATAGTATTCTTCTGCAATGGCCCATCTTTGTAAAAGACAGTGGAATAATTTCATTTCATCTGAGAAATGGAGATATAAAATCAAAAATATGGAAAAGAGACACACTTGGCCAAAAACCAGCTTCATAGCAAGTGGGAACTCGGGAAAAGCAAGAATTAGCACTTCTGACTGAAAATAGTTTTGCAAATAGTGTTTGGTTCCCATCATAGCCTTTGCTATTGTTTAGGATGAGGATGTTCACAAAATTTCCTTTCTTCATTTTGTTTAAACTACCTTCCATTATTTATGATTAGTTATGGCAGAACCACAAAATTGTAAGTGGATTTGCTGGTTGGGCGGTCACTTAACTCTGTCTCAAACAACCATTCTTTCCATTGTTTTATTTCTTCAATATACATATAGCCCACTGTTTTTGCTTCACATGGCTGATGCCTTAATTGTTGCAGGTATTCTAAGTCACCGTATCTCATTTGCTCTTCAGGTCTCCTGGTCCTTGGTCTCCTCATCTGATCATCATGAGAGTAACAGATATGGCAAGGACACACTATGGTGAAATACAAGTTTTGTTCTGCTAACAGTTCATGAGTCTTCAGGGATGTACAGTCCTGAGATCTTGTAAGAAAATAACTGCAGATGCTGGTACAAATCGAAGGTATTTATTCATAAAATGCTGGAGTAACTCAGCATGTCAGGCAGCATCTCAGGAGAGAAGGAATGGGTGACGTTTCGGGTCGAGACCCTTCTTCAGATCTTGGATCTGTTCCAAACCTTTTTCATTTTGTACTATGGTACAGCTATGCAACATTGAAAATGCTCACAGTGTGAAGAAGAGATTGTCACCTCAAGGACTATGTGGACAAGCATTCTTCTCAGCAATGTATGGTAGAAATGAATTTTCTACAAGTAGATTAAGTTTCTAACATCTCATCTAATTTGAGGAAGGACATCCTTGTAATTGAGGCAGTGCAGCATAGGTTCACGAGATTGATCCCTGGGATGGCAGGACTGTCATATGAGGAAAGATTGAAAAGACTAGGCTTGTATTCACTGGAGAGTCGAAGGATGAGAGGGGATCTTGTAGAAACATATAAAATTATAAAAGGACTGGACAAGCTAGATGCAGGAAAAATGTTCCCAATGTTGGGCGAGTCCAGAACCAGGGGCCACAGTCTTAGAATAAAGGGGAGGCCATTTAAAACTGAGGTGAGAAAAAACTTTTTCACCCAGAGAGTTGTAAATTTGTGGAATTCTCTGCCACAGAGGGCAGTGGAAAGCCAAATCACTGGGTGGGTTTAAGAGAGAGTTATATAGAGCTCTAGGGGCTAGTGGAATCAAGGGATATGGGGAGAAGGCAGGCGCAGGTTATTGATTGGGGACGATCAATCATGATCACAATGAAAGGCGGTGCTGGCTCGAAGGGCCGAACGCCCTCCTCCTGCACTTATGTTCTATGTTTCTATGTCATAGAACTTGATGATGGGCATGAATAGTGAGCTGAAACATAGAAACATAGAAACATAGAAAATAGGTGTAGGAGTAGGCCATTCGGCCCTTCGAGCCTGCACCGCCATTCAATATGATCATGGCTGATCATCCAACTCAGTATCCCGTACCTGCCTTCTCTCCATACCCCCTGTCTGGTGTGGTAGGACTCTATGACATTGCAAAACATGTACAAGTGTAGACCAGTGGAAATCTGCTGCATTAATATGACTTTCCCTTTAATGATAAGAGATTAGTAGGCAGAATTTATTCTGTAACTATACAGAAGTATAGTTGCAGGCTTAAGAGAAGGGTCGTCCAAGTAACATTCCTTCTCTACAGAGATGCTGCCTGCCCCCCTGAGTTACTCCACAATGTGTGTCTACCTTCGATTTAAAGCAGCATCTGCAGCTCTTTCCTACACATTTAGTCCAAGTAACAAATATGCTGCGACCTGCATATTTGTTATTAGATTCATTAATGACTTATTAGTGATTCATGAAATGTGGTAGATATGCACCAATAATAATATTTTAATTAGATGACACAACTTGTATAAATCTACAAAGTACATATTTCTCAGCAGTACTAATTAAGCTGCTTTTTAAGTCTTGTGGTGCAGGTTTTGTGAGTTACTTACCTGTGCTTCTTTCCTGTGTGTCCAAATTCTCCTGGATCAGACACGACCCATAGATAATTCCCATATTGTATAAAAATCCTTTTTGCAGCAAATTTCCTACAAAGGTTAAGTGAGTCATTGCAGTATAGAATTAGAGAGTTTGATGGTATTAGGATCAATAATAGACTCTGAAACCAAAATCAAATATGACTGTATGTTCTGACAATGTAATAACATGTAAGATATGGAAGCAGCAGTCCCTTTGAACCTGCTCCATTACTCAAATCATGCCTGCATTTTACCTCAGCACCACCTTCCTATATTCTATCGTTTGATACCTTGCACATTGAAGAATCGCAGTCGCGAATGTTCTCAATGACTAAGTGATCATTTATACAATTTGGGACTAAAATTACTCCAAATAGATCAATGCAAAGGTTTCCTCGCTGAATCTTTCAACCACAGATGATTTTCATCTATTGCCTCTGTGGACCCAAGAAGTTGCAGATGTTGGGAAAAAGTGCTGGAGAAACTCAGTCAGTCTGCCTCTATGGAGGGAATGGGTGATGTTTTGGATCAGTTCCCTTTTTCAGACTGATTGGGGAATGGGGGGGGGGGGGGGAAGGAAGCTAAAATGGGAAGTGCAGGTGGTACACGACCTTTTACAAGTGATGGGTGGATACACATGAAGGTATATTTGGCAGATGGGTGGAGTAGGCAACGAAGGTTAAAAATGAAAATGAGACCAAAGATGTCAAGTCAGATCAGCTTTTATTTAACGTACAGCTCCTTTGGAGGATAAATACTCTGAGCTTATTGCATTCATAGATATTGCTTTAACATAAACATTTACAGCACGGTCATCACACCTATTGATTGTTTGTCTTTTAGCTGTAATCGCAATCAATTTACCCTTGTCAATACCAAATATACTTAAAGATTTTGATTATAAGAACCTTCCACAAGCCAGTACTTGCACAGAAATAACGCTGATGTGTGTACAATGGTTTGCCAATAGCTTGCATTAGGAACATATGATAAAGTGTCAAGACACGTGGAAAAAAATTCCAACCTGCAAAATTATTTTTCATCACCTTAGTCTAACCATATTACCCAGAAGACAAATGACATTCAAATATTAGCTTCCACATTAATTTCTCTCTGACATACTGCCGGGTGCTCATATGGCAATTAATTAAATAAAACTAAATCAATTAAAACTATACTTTAACATCTGATTACCTTACATTGTGCCTTTCCTACTAATTACACTGCCCTAGGATTCTAAGTGGTATTGCTCGATCTGTCCAGAGGCATTTGTCATTTTGTAAACATGCACTCATTGTGGGACAATTAGAATCTACTGGTACATAACACCCAGCCTATTGTGATAATGTACAAGTCTAAAAGAAAGTAATTGAAGAAGTTCTGAAATAAATAGCCAAGTAACCTTTCTGTCATGGGCCTCCTCCAGTGCCATAGTGAGGCTCACCGGAAATTGGAGGAACAGCACCTCATATTTCGCCTGGGCAGTTTGCAGCCCAGTGGTATGAACATCGACTTCTCCAACTTTAGATAGTTCCTCTGTCCCCCCCTTCCCCTCCTCCTTCCCAGATCTCCCCCTATCTTCCTATCTCCACCTATATCCTTCCTTTGTCCCGCCCCCCTGACATCAGTCTGAAGAAGGGTCTCGACCCGAAACGTCACCCATTCCTTCTCTCCCGAGATGCTGCCTGACCTGCTGAGTTACTCCAGCATTTTGTGAATACATCAGTATATTAACCAGCCCTTTTGGTCTTGAATTTGTATAGAATCATAGAAGATTTCCAACCCTGAAGAAGGACCAACATGCCCATGCTGGTCAATAAGGAGTTATCTAACCTCATGCCACCTTTTAAAGCAAGTGTTATTTTAATTTCAAGACAAAAGGTACTGGGTATACTCATCAGATCAAGCAGCAACTGTGGAGGGAACGTGCCATGGTCCTGATAAAGGGTCACTTACCTGAAACTTTGACTTACTCTTTCCACAAATGCTAACTGACCTGCAGAGTTATTTCAGCTTTTTTTCTGTTTACGTTTCAGATCAGCAATATTTTTGAACTTCAACACAGTTTTGTATTTAGAGCTTCTCAATTTAATTCTGAAAGAATACAGATGCTGGATTTGGCTCACTTCGCATAAAATTAGAAAATGAAGTAGATATTCAACACGTTAGGAAATATCTGCAAAGAGAGAAACAAAGTTAACATTTCAGGTCAATATTCTCCCATCTAAGCATATCCTGACAATATATTCTTTATCCCTTTCTTTCTCGTTGTTCAGGGAGGAATTAGGTTTCCACAGCTCTGTGCGCAATGTTATTAACTCAATGCCAGCAGTAACATTATTAACTCAGTGGATCTTATATCGGAAAATAAGAAATGGTGAAGACTGAATTTTGTATTTGAAGATTTTTTTAAAAGGCTGCTGTGTGCACATGTATGCACGTGTATGTATACAGAGATCAACCAAAATAGTGTCTTTAAATATCTGAAAATCCACCATACACAAAAATCCATAGTCCATAGATATAGATGTGCTGGCTAATAAGCTTACAAATGATTCTAAATTTCATTATGTTCTGGACAGTGAGGTAGGCAGTCAAAAGTTACAGATTTGGATGGAGAAATGGCAGATGGAGTTTAATCTGGGCAAATGGGAGGTATTGCATTTTGGGAGGTTGATTGTAAGGAGAAAGTATATAGTAAATGGCAAGACGCATAACAGCACAGATGTACAAAGGGATCTCGGGATCCAAGTCTTTAGCTCTCTGAAACTGCCAACACAAGTAGATAGAGTGGAAAAGAAGGCATATGGCATGCTTGCTTTCATTGGTCAAGGCACTGAGTATAAGAATCAGGAAGTTAGGTTTCAGCTTTATAAAAACTTTGGTTAGGCCACATTTGGAGCATTGTGTACAGTTCTGGGTCATCCCATTACAGATAGGATGTGGGGCCTTTGGAGAGTGTGTGGAGGAGGTTACCAGAATGCTGCCTGGATTAGAGGGTATTAGCTATAAGGAGAGGCTGGACATTCTTGATAGAAGTATATAAAATTATGAAAGTCATAGATAGTGTAGGCAGTAAAAACCTAATTTCCAGGATGGAAATGTCACCGTCTATGACTTTAAGGTCAGAGAGAAAAAATTGAAAAGACATGAGCAGGGCAAGTTTTGTTTTTTAAAACAAAGGATTGTGGGTGCCAGAATAAACTGCGAGGTTGGTGGTGGAAGCAGATTCGATAGTGGTGTTTTAGAGGCTTTTTGCTCGGCACATGGATTGGAAGGGAATGGAGGGATATGGATCACATGCATGCAGAGTAGTTTAGTTTATCTCAGCGTTATGTTTAGCACAGACATTGTGGGCCAAAGTACTTAATCCTGTGCTGTACTGTTCTATGTTCCATGTAAAAGATCAAGCCAGTGACACCAGAAAAGCACCTGTAACTGCTGCTGGCTTAGAGAAAAATTATCTATTATATTTATATTACTGCATAAATTACATACAAAAGATTCTACTGATCCAATCCAGGGCCCATCTCTTCCAACAAATGGAGCAGGATTAAAGAATAATTGAGAATTTTGTTTCTGCGTAGTTAGATGAAAATTGATCTCTCACAGGGACCTGGTGATTGATTGAAAGATACAGCATGGAAGCAGGCCTTTCATTCCACCGAGTCCTTGCTGACCATTCATCATTCTATATTATTCTACATTTGCATCCACTGCCTGCACACTATGGGCAATTTTACAGAGGCCAATTAACCTAGAGACCTGCGAAAGTTTGGGATGTGGGAGGAAAATGGAGCTCTGAGAGGAATACCACACACACAGAGAGAATGTGCAAACTCCACTCCAACCAGACAGCATTCAAGATTTGGATCAAACCCAGGTCTTTGGTGCTGTGAGATAGCAGTTCTACCAGCTGCACAACTGTGCTGCCCCAGTTGTTGTTTAGTATCCCTATCTCTTATTCCAATCACTATTTTGTTTTCTGGAATGTAACTGTTTTCCACAAGGAAGTGCAGGGAATTAATTCATGCCTTGAAGAAAACTTTCCCTTGAACAGAGTATTTTGCTAACAAGCTGCTCATGAACTAGATGGTTTGTGATCATCTTGCATTTAATTTTTTTTTTAAAATCATTATTCACAATACCCAAACTCAGCAGTTGACTGTTGATTGAGTGTAACAGGGCAGTTTGTTCTGAAGATGTTGATACCTTGGTTATAAGCTTCTCCCAACATCCACCTTACTGCCACTTGCAGATGTACACAATGAGACTATCAACGCATCCATGCGCTGCTATCAGCCTCTGATATACTCCAGACTTTAAGGGTCTGTTGCAACAACAGGAAACTACTGTTTACAACCACTTCATCCGATCTTTTGCTGCATTGCCTTTTTTCTTCTCAGTTAAGCAGAGAAACTTAATGTGAACCAAGAATGAAACAAATGTTGCTTTGCAGTTGGAGCATTTTGCACTTGTCAGTTTCACTATGTTATTGATTATTTTATGATTGCCAAAGTTATGAACCTTCTCCTCTTGTTCTTCCTGAATTTCAATCACAGTTCATGGATCCTAAATTAAGAAAACAATGCTCATTGGTCCAAGTCCAGTTATAACCAATGATCTTCCTGTTGCAACATAACCTTTGAGAATGAAGTTCCTCTGGGATTTTCCTGATTGTAAATTATTTTAAATGCTTTCTTTCAAGTTGCATTCAACTTTCTGTCAAAGTACCATGCAATCAGGGGATGGGTGTTTAGCCCATTGCGCTTATGTCACTTGTGAAAATATATGCAATTGGTTGCACGTTCCTACTCCTCCCCATTAACTTCTACATTCTTACTACAAGCATTCACTTTATTCTATTTGGAAATGAGTATTGAAATGGTATTACCTTGCTGTCATACAGTGCATTCCAGATCAAAAGAACTCAATGCAGAATTTTTTATCTCCTGGTTTTCTCCATTTGGTGTATGGTAATTTATTCTAGCAACCATTCTGGTGAAAAACTCGACATACTTTTCAATGCCTCCATGAAATCTACCCATAATCTTCTTAAATTGCAAAAGAACAATTTCAGTTTATATAAACACTTTGATGAACTAATGTCTCTTGGTTTCAGCGTGATGGTGGAAAATTGGCATTGCAACGTTGTTTTTTTAAGACAGGGTATTTTTAAAGTGGAGATTGATAGGTTCTTGATTAGTAAAGGCATCAAAGGTTAAGGGGAGATGGCAGAAGAATGAGGTAGAAAGGGAATAATAGATCAGCAATGATCAAAATTTAAAGCAGTCTCGATAGGCTGAATGGCCTAATTCTGCTCCCATATCTTATGAACTTATGTTTTCACAACTTTGCCAAGAAAATCTTAATGAGCCAAAGAATGTCAGATGGAATTTAACTTGGGCAAATGTGAGGTGTTGCATTTTGGTAAGTTAAACCAGGGCAGTACTTACACAGTAAATGACAGGGCCATTGAGATTGTTGTAGAACAGAGAATCGTGTTATAAGTATATTGACCCTGAAAGTAGCAACAACAATACACACACTGGTGAAGAAAGCATTTAGCTTGCTTGCCTTCATTGATGGGAAATGGGTGTAGGAGTTGGATGTACAAATTATTGGTGAAACCACACATGGAGTGTTGTACAGAGTTCTAGAGGAAGGATGTCATTAAGTTGCAAAGGATGCAGGAAAGATTCATCAGGATGTTACTGAGACTGAAGTGCATAAATTATCAGGAGGCATAGTTAGAGTGGGACTTCTTTTGCCCTGGAGCTTAGGAGGCTGAGGGCTCACCTTATAGACCAACATAAAATTGTGAAGAGCATACAGTAGGTAAGTCGGATGGTCACAGTCATTTTACAGAGTAGGGGGATCTAAAACTAGAGGGTATGGCTTTAAGGTGAGAGGGAAAGATTTAATAAGTATCTGAGGACATTTTTTTTCACACAAAGGGTGGTGAATACAAGGAATGTGATGCCAGAGAACACTGTGGATACATGTGCAATTGCATCATTAAAAAAAAACATTTGGATAAGCACATTGATGGAAAAGGTTTCGAGGAATATGGCCCAAATGCAGACTAATGGGACAAGTTCAGATGGACCTCTTGATCAGCATGGACTAGTTGGGCAGGAGGGCTGTTTTCTGTTTTCTATGATTCCATGACACTAAGATTACGATATTGCTTAGTTTCCATTCCACAATGACATGAACATATCAGTTAGTTGTTAGCATGCAATGAATTATTGACCTATGTTTCAGAGCTCCAAATTTATTCTTAAAATGTTTATTAGTGATATTTACAAGTACAAGAGTGATTTACAGATAATCTCCAAACACATGATAAAGGATGTTGCTGTTACAATCATGATATATGCTATTTTCATGATTGTTACTTTTTCATCTAATTTTTCATCCAATTGCCCAGACAAACATATCTGTAAATCCAGCCAAAGTGATCCTCCAGACTCCCAGCAGCTTACATTCATGAAAACAGATAGTGAAAGCCTCTTCAGCCTCAAATGAAGCTCTAATGAGCCTCTAACGCCTCTTCAGGCAAACTATGCAGATGGGGCTAGCATCATCTGTAAAACCAGAGGGATCATTGGAATTTCTCTGGATTGCTTGATTTTTTTTGGATAAAAAATGTATTTTGAATTAAGTTAGTAAAATGAAGAAGGGTAATATCAACATCATCCATAGGTTTATAAAATAATCTTCCAACATTTCTTCTTTGATCATGATAAAACTTGAAATGGGGAAAGAATGTATTTTCTGCAACATTTTTAATGTTCCACTCAGGGTGCCCCAAAGCAGTTTATGGTCAACAAAAATACCTTTTCAGGTGCAGTAAACTTGCACATCAGGCATCAAGGCAATCAGTTTGAGCACAGCAATTTTCCACTAACAACAGTATGATAATAATCAGATAACCAGTTTAATTCAAGTTAGTTAGTTAACTTACTAGAAGTTTACTTACTAGTTAACTAGTCAAACTAATTCGTTTTCAAGAGAGAGTTAACGGAATCAAGGGATATGGGGAGAAAGTAGGAATGGGGTACTGATTTTGGATGTTCAGCCATGATCATATTGAATGGCGGTGATGGCTCGATGGGCCAAATGGCCTACTCCTGCACCTATTTTCTATGTTTAGGTTTCTCTGTTGAATTCAATGAAGTTGATTGGTGGTAAATATAGATCCAAATACCAGGTTTTACTCCACTCTTCTTCTTCAGAGTATCTCTTCATATCCACCCATACTCTTCTCCAGAGTATCTCTTCATATCCACCCATACTCTTCTCCAGAGTATCTCTTCATATCCACCCAAGAGAGGAAATAAAAGAGACAAAGAACTGCAGATGCTGGAATCTTGAATAAATACAAAGTAACTCATTGGCTCACGCAGCATCTGTGGAGGAAATGGATAGGTGATGTTTTGGGTTGCGACCCTTCTTTGGATTCAAATTATGACATTGGTTTAATGCCTCATCTAAAAGGTAGCACCTCCAATAGTACAGCGCTCTCAGAATACAGTAATGGATATTCAGTCCAGATATTTGTATTCAAATCTTTGGAGTATGATTTGAACACAAAACATGCAATTTAGAGTTGAGAGTGGTATCTACTGAACCATAGCTGACACTAATAAATACACGCTGATGTTGTCTTTCAAAGCCATTCAATAGAAGAGAATGTTGCCTCCTCTAAGTTATAAAAAATAGACATGCCTTTATTCATGGTTCAGTCTGCTTTACAATTCAATGAGATCCTGAATTAATTTCCCTCTCTCTCTGATATTGACTAACTGACCTGCTGCAAAATGTGTTGGCTTTCAGCTTTTGTTTCCCATTTCTGGCAGTTGATAACAAAAAAAAATGCCAGTTAACTTTCTGTCAAGGCCACAAATTCACAAAAGTGTCTTCCAATTCCAGTGATTATGTTAAGTCAACCACCAGCACTTTAAAAAAATTAAATTAGTTTATACCCCACGAGCTACTCTCTGTAACAATGGTAATGTCTTTCCAGAATGTCCTCTTGCTACTTTCCAATATCCTTGAAAATTACTTCTTCACCTTAGTCATATATTTTGAGAGCTGAATCATTTTGTTGTATATCGGGACATTCACCTTAACTGCTTTATGTGCAAAGTACAGCAGCAGATGTATAAATTGGAACTGGGTAATTTGACAAAATGCCTATTAAACAGCATCTGCAGCCATGTCTAGCTGCTACCATGCTATCTCAGAATGGTGATTACGTGGCTTTTAATGCCTTGTCCCCAGCCTGCTCCTGAAAGCCAACACCTGCTGCTTTTCATCCCACTGTCAAAAGTCTATTCTCCCAAATTGGGAAGGAAGTATATTATGACCCGATCATTCTGTACTGGGTAACTGATGAACACAATCTGCACAAGGATTGTCTGCCAGTTACTGGAAGGCTTGATCTGTGAATATGTATAATAACTATGCACTGAGACTGAAAAAAGGCACAAAGTGCTGGAATAATTCAACGGATCAGACAGTATCTCTGGAGAACATGGATAGGTGATGTTTTGGGTTGGTCACCCTTCTTCAGACCGATTGTAGTAGAGGGGTGAAAGCTGGAAGAGAGGTTGGAATGGGACAAATTCTGGCAAGTGATAGGTGGATACAGATGAGAGGGGTTTTTGATCGGCATATGGTTGGACTGCTGAGAATTTGGCTACAATAGCAACTTGCCTTTGTAATAACCCACTCAACCTATCAAAACTGCACAAGACCACAGTCAAACAAAAATTGATACAAAGGCAGCTCATGAGATATTTGGATTGATGACCAATAGGTTAGTGGAGTGTTTTTAAGGATAGAGAGTTAGGAAAAGAGGTCTCGCTGGAAATTCCAGAGTATTGAGGCTTTTCAGCTGAATGCAAGCTCGTAAAGAAGATGCAAATATTTTGTTATTTTATTTATGTTTTGAGATGTGTTTTTTTTCTTAGGCGATCCCTTTGAAATTACAATAACCTACTTCCACTACAGGTCTCTGTGTTCTGAGGTGACAAATGAGGAAAGTGTTGAATCCACAGATGTTGGCCCTGGTGGAGCAGGAAAAGCTTGAAGAAGTGGGTGGTTTGTGAGGTGATTAAACTGCACTTTTATGTATTCCGGATGTATGGGTCTGAGTTTCTCAAAGCCATCTGAATCTTATTTCTCCACTTTGAGTGGATCTCAATGATTCCCGAGTAGTTTTGGGAACATTCTAACATTCTTGATTTATTTTTCCTCTGTCCACCTGATCAGCTTGGATAGAGTGGATGTGGAGAGGATGTTTCCACTAGTGGGAGAGTCTAAGACTAGAGGTCATAACCTCAGAATTAAAGGACGTTCTTTTAGGAAGGAGATGAGGAGAAATCTTATTCTTATTCCAAAATATCTGTGGACATGTTTAAGGCAGAGATAGATAGGTTCTTGATTAGTACAGGTGTCAGAGGTTATGGGGAGAAGGCAAGAGAATGGGGTTAGGAGGGAGAGATAGATCAGTCATGATTGAATGATGGAGTAGACTTGATGGGGGTGAATGGCCTAATTCTACTCCTATCCCTTATGACGTTATCTTGCTATGATGGCGAGGGCGACAGTGGTGCAGCGGTAGAGTTGCTGCCTTACAGCACTAACAACACCAGAGACCTGGGTTCGATCCTGATGATGGGTGTTGTCTGTATGGAGTTTGTACATTCCCCTGTGACCCCATAGAATTTTTCTGGGTGCTCTAGTTTCCTCCCACATTCCAAAGACATACAGGTTTTTAGGTTAATTGGCTTTGGTTAAAATTGTAAATTGTCCCTTGTGTGTAGGATAATGCTAGTGTATGGGGTAATCGCTGATCGGCGCGGACTTGGAGGGCTGAAGGGTCTGTTTCCGTACTGTATCTCTAAAGTCTGAAGATTAAAGATAGCACTTGGAATAGAACAATCATTGGGCCAATTCGAAGCTTTCTGTTGCTGTTCATATTAATTATCCAAGCCCCTTCCACTTTGGCCAATTGGACTGTGGCCTTCCATACAATTATAATCAGGTCCAGCACATCTTAGAGAAAAAGCACCTCATCTTCCATCTGGACATGTTACAGCCTTCCACACTTAATATTGAATTCTATAACTTTAGATAACTTGATTTCTGCCTTTATCAATCATATATTTGTAATACTAGCACAGCGTGTTTATTTATTTCCCCCTCATTGAGTATTTTTAAGGCGAAGATTGACATATTATTGATTAGTAAGGGTGTCAAGAGTTATGAGGAGAAGGTAGGAGAATGGGGTTGAGAGGGAAAGAAAGATCAGTCATGATTGAATGGCAGAGTAGATTTGATGGGCTGAATGGCTTAATTCTGCTCCTATGACATGAACGTTTCCCTTTTCTTTCCTCTAAGAGTGGAGGAAATGCCCATCCCAACCTGACAATCATTTTCTTGGGAGTCCAAAACTGAGGACAAAGACTTGAGGTGAGATGGCAAAAGGACCTGAGGGCAATTTATTCATGCAGATGGTGGTGGATATATGGAATAAACAGTCAGAGGAAGCTGTAGAGAATACAGAACTTTATTGTCATTCGGTACAGATACCGAACAAAATTACATTTCCAGCAGTCACAGAACACAACAAAAAAGAAAAGAACACAGGACACACGACCCCAACACAAGCATCCATCACAGTGACTCCAAACACCCCCTCACTGTGATGGAAGGCAACAAAACTTCCACTCTCTTCCCCCCACGCCCACGGACAGGCAGCTCGACCCCTACCGAGGCGACTGACACGCACAGCCTCCGCAAGGGGAAGGAAGGCCCCGCGGCCGAGCCGCACCGGGCGCTGCTAAGTCCCGCCGCCGAGCCGCGCCGGCGATGTTATGTCCAGCGGCCGAGCCGCGCCAGGCGATGGAAGGCCCCGCGGCTGCGCCGGGCGCTGAACCGTTTTGCGGCCGAGCCGCGCCGGGCGATGGAAGGCACCGCGGCCAAGCCGCACCGAGCACTGAACCGTCCCGCGGCCGTACCGGGCGATGGAAGGCCCCACGGCCGCACCGGCGATGTTAAGTCCAGCGGCCGAGCCGTGCCGGGCGATGGAAGGCCCCGCGGGCGAAGGAAGGCCCCGTGGGCGATGGAAGGCCCCGTGGCCGAGCTGCGCCCCGGGGAAGAGACCTAAAAAAAGAAAGGTTTCCCCCACCACCCTCCGCCCCCCCCGCCCCCCTGCCCCACCCCCCCCCCCCCCCCCCACACATACACAGCCAAAAACAGAAACAGAAACCATCCCAACCGACACACAAACAAAACAAAAAAAGAAAAAAGACAAACAGACTGCCAGCGAGCCGCAGCCATTAGGCGCAGCCACACGTGACGTAGAATTTCAATATTTAAAAGACATTTGGTCATGCACATGGATAGAAAAGGTTTAGAGGGACATGGGCCAAATACTAGCAAAAAGGATTACCTTAGATGGATGTCTTGGTTAGCACAGATGAGATGGACCAAAGGATCTTTTCCTTAAAAATACATAAAGTGCTGGAGTAACTCAATGGGTCAGGCAGCATCTCAGTACATAATAGACAGGTTCTGCAGAGTCTGCATCCAGCATTTACCAGCATCAGCATTTTCTTGTTTTGACATCTTATTTTTTTCCTTGACTACTTTAAAATGTATCAGATTAGAGTCACTGTTCCCAAAACAAATATTCAGGGTATTTGCTTAATCTACCTCAACACGCTTGTTTTCAGTCTTGCTTAAATTCTGGTATTTAGTTTAGTTTAGTTTAGAGATACAGCATGGAAACAGGCCCAACAGCCCACCAAGTCCACGCCAACCCACAATCACCCATGCACTAGTTCTAGCCTACACACCAGGGACAATTTGCAAAAGCCAATTAACTTGCAAACCTGAATGTCTTTGTAATGTAGGAGAAAACAGGAGTACCCAGAGAAAACCCACGCTGTCAAAGAGAGAACGTGCAAACTCCAAATAGACAGCACTTGAGCTCGGGATCGAACTCGGGTCTATGGCGTCAGGCCTGTGAGACGATGACGATGACGATGACGATGACGATGACGATGACGATGACGATGACGATGACGATGACGATGACGATGACGATGACGATGACGATGACGATGACGATGACGATGACGATGACGATGACGATGACGATGACGATGACGATGACGATGACGATGACAGCAGCTCTACCACTGCACCACCCCTGTGCCTTAACCTTGAGGCTTTATTTGTATTTGCCAAACTATCTCAATTGGGAACAGGTGGGGAACATGGAGGTTAGTGATGAGGTGAGTGTATCCAATTGTTATATAAAGTTTGGTTTGCTCATGTGCATTTTGTGTGCAAATGCTGCACTATGTGATTATTTGGGTGACTGTTCCAATGGAAGAAAATAATTGCAGATGCTGGTACAAATCGCAGGTATTTATTTCACAAAATGCTGGAGTAACTCAGCAGGTCAGGCAGCATCTCAGGAGAGAAGGAATGGGTGACGTTTCGGGTCGAGACCCTTCTTCAGACTGATGTCAGGGGGGCAGGACAAAGGAAGGATATAGGTGGAGACAGGAAGATAGAGGGAGAACTGGGAAGGAGGAGGGGAAGAGAGGGACAGAGGAACTATCTAAAGTTGGAGAAGTCAATGTTCATATCACTGGGCTACAAGCTGCCCAAGCGAAATATGAGGTGCTGTTCCTCCAATTTCCGGTGGGCCTCACTATGGCACTGGAGGAGACCCATGACAGAAAGGTCAGACTGGGAGTGGGAGGGGAAGTTGAAGTGCTCAGCCCCTGGGAGATCAGGTTGGTTAAGGCGGACTGAGCGAAGGTGTTGAGGGAAACGATAGCCGAACCTGCGTTTGGTTTCGCCAATGTAAAGAAGAAACATGTTTCAGAGATGGGGAAGATACAAGGTATCAAAGTATTTTCTTGACAATAAGGTAGTACTGAAAAGTAGTTATTGATGTACCACAGGAAATAGGGCAGCGAATTTTCCTGCAGCAATGCTCCACAAACTGCAATATTATAATGTACATTTGAGAGGCAAGAGTATTGAGTATAGAAGTTGGAAGGTCATGTTGCAGATTTTTAAGATTGTGGCGAGGCTGTGTGTAGAGTATTGTGTTCAGTTCTGTGAATCTTGTTATAGGAAAGATGTTGTCATGCTGGAAAGGGTGCAGAGAAGATTTACGAGGATGTTGCCAGGCTCGAGAGGTTGAACGTGCTCAGACTATTCCTTGGAGGACAGGAGGATGAGGGATGATCTTATGGATGTGTGCAAAACCATGAGAGGAATAGATTGGGGAAACATACAGAGTCTCTTGCCCATATTAGGAGAATCGAGAACTGGAGGAAATGGGGTATGTGGTGAGGGGGGGGGAATGATTTAATAGGAACTTGAGGAGTAAAGTTTTTATACAATAGGTAGTGGGTGTATGGAATGAACTGCTGGAGATAGTTGAGGCAGGTACTATTGTAAAGTTTAAGAAACACATTTAGACAGGTATATGTATAGGTTAGGTTTAGGTGAATATGGGCCAAACTCAGACAGGTGGGACTAGAGGAGATGAGACATGTTGGTCAGTGTGGGCAAGTAGTGGTTGTTTCCATGCTGTATGACGGTATGACTCTATAACTATTCCTTCTGAAGA
The DNA here is from genome assembly GCF_053455715.1 of Rhinoraja longicauda. Taxonomy (NCBI): domain Eukaryota; kingdom Metazoa; phylum Chordata; class Chondrichthyes; order Rajiformes; family Arhynchobatidae; genus Rhinoraja; species Rhinoraja longicauda. The sequence goes on along the minus strand of NC_135956.1, from coordinate 39,060,293 downwards.
AGTAGAAAATTGAAAAGTTAATGGATGCTGGAAATCTGAAATAAAAATAGAAAATTATGGAAACACTCATCGTCAAGTATCATCTTCGAAAAGAGAAACAGTTAATGTTTCAGACAGAAATTTTTCTGGTATTTAAAAAAATTATTTCTGAAGAAATAATTCTTGGAATTTCATTAACCCAGATACAATAGACCTAGTATTATTTTCCAATTTCTGGGAAACCACCATTTGTTTGTTTCAGTTCTAAAGACGGCACTAAGTCCCATAAAATGGAGACAATACAGTTTATACCAAAAATATTAATAATTTTACAAGGAAAAATATCACTTGCATTTAAATGGAAGGCAATTATAATTTCAGAAGATAGACACAAAATGTTGGAGTAACTCAGTGGGACAGGCAGCATCTCTGGAGAGAAGGAATGGGTGACGTTTTGGGTTGAGACCCTTCTTCAGACTTGCCTGTCCCACTGAGTTACTCCAGCATTTTGTGTCTATTTTTGGTATAAACCAGCATTTGCTGTTCCTTCCGACACAATTATAGCTTCAGTACTGTTTGCTATTCAATACTGATCTCTATTTCTGTTTCACTTTATCTATCTGTTTCTCTTTATTTCTCTTTCTCCCTCTCTCTATTTCCCTTTCACTTTAAAGGACACAAAGTGCAAGAGTAATGTAGTGTTTTTTTGTGCAAACTAATATCTGCAGTACCTTTATTTCTTCCTTTTCCTCTATCTCATTTTATCTTTCTCTCTATTTATTTATCTTCCTCTCTTTCACTATTTATCTATTTATTTCTCTCTACCTATCTATCTCACTTTTTTTCCCCCTGATCTGCATTTGCAGTTCCTGCAATCTCTTACACTCTGATGGACAATTCTTTATCTTATGCTTGCTTACAACCTTCCATCCTTCCCCTATCTTCGCAGCATCTTCCCTAGTGAGATTTGAGAGTACAAAGCAGGGACAAAATGACTAGATGGATGTCAATATCAGATAACTCCACTTTAATCTTTGGTCAAGGACTGATTAGACAGTTAAAGATTTTGGACTGATATCAGGGTAGTAATATCATTTCAACTTTACTAATTTACTATTACTTTTAAATCTTTTTCATTTCCCTTTGCTACTTAGGCACAATTTAACGAGATAAGTAGGCATGTAAAAAGATGCCTGTGTCAGGCTCTCAAGAGAACGTTGTCTCAAACTATTGTTATTTGACACTGGAGTATAGCTTTTAATGTGGTGTCTAACTGTTTAAAGACACTCTTAGACTTCCTCAACATTTCAGAAATATACATGAAACTAATGTAAATGTTTCGATAATGCAGACACTACTGCCCACTCACTTTAACTTGTTTCTACCATTCATTTCAAAAGAAGATTCTCCCAATCATCCATCATAAACTCAATGGGAAATCAATGGAAACCCTTGGGAATTGATGCAGAACCTTTATAGTGGACAATTGTGAGACGACAAGTCGCTATTCTACCTGTTTAGGTTTGATTGGCGAGAAAGCATTTGTGCTGATGGCTGAAACAACTCAATTTACTGAAACAAAATATTACCAGTAATAACTAGCCATTGATTGACTGAGACCCATAGTGCAGCTATCAGCTTTGGTTCGGTATGTACGGATTAACTGATCTGAGCAGGGACCAGATTGGAGGCAGCAATTTCCATTTATATCTCAAGCTAAAGTTTGGGGAGGATCTGTTTCGAGGAGATATGTTGTTATGGATAGTGAGAAATTACATGGTGTTAAGATACTGTTGGGAATAATCTGCAGTCTTTGTGTTTCTGATTATTATGCACTGACCCTGGTAAAGCGTGTATGCATCTGGATGTTGGATGAAATCAGTTTTGGCATCAATGTGCTGTCCTTTTGTTGCAGAAGCGGAGATCCTGCCAACACATGCTGTACATAAGGCTGCCAGTTGCTGTGAAACTATCTAATGCCAAATTAGTAAAAAGGAAATGAGAAAATGTTTGAAAGAAATAATTCCCAAACAAGAAATAAATGTGCACCTTAACAAGTTATATGCAGGACAACAATCACTAGAAACGAAAGAATTTTCAGAAGCAGGAGAGACCTGATTCAGGAAATCTCTCAATTGCTTTTTTGTCAGTACCAGAGTCAATTGGAATGTACGATCACTGCCACTAACAGCAATACATGTTGATGACACCAGATTTCTAATGACTGCACAGAGTCTCTTGTCCAGAGTGAGAGAATTGAGAACCAGATGATTTAGGCTTATGGTGAAGGGGGAAAGATTTAGTAGGACTTTGAGGGTAACTTTTTCACACAAAGGGTGGTGGGGGTATGGAACGAGCTGCCAGGGGAGGTAGTTAAGGCAGGGACTATTGCAACATTTAAGAAACAATTAAGCAGGTACATGGACAGGGCAGGTTTGGAGGGATATGGGCCAAACGTAGGCAAGTGGGACTCGTGTAGATGGGAGATGTTGGTTGGTGTGGGTAAATTGGGCCGAAGGGCCTGTTTCCATGCCAAATGGTGATGGATGATTTGGCTCTGATGCCTGGATTCTGTCAATACCAATGGAAGATTTTGTTGCAACTTTTAGTTAATCCCAATAATATATTGCCTTTGGCACAAAAACCTCACAGTTTTTTACTGTTTGGAAAATAATGGTATTTATTTGTGTTTCTCCTGCAATCTGTGTATCTTTGTTTCAGTCGAACTACAGGATGCAACAACAATAGATGATCCTTGTCCTTGGTCTTCTCAGCCTGCTAGTCCAGCCCGTCCCTCAGTCCCAAAGCCTAATAATTAAAACTTTGTGAGGAGATATCATAGAAAACAGAGGATACAATGTTTACAACTGTGCGAATCATCCTGTCTCCACCTGGGCAAACATATTTGAAAGAAATCACTGAGATACAAACTTCCATGGAAATTCATGTGATTGAATGCATGTAAATTAATGTAATGTTATGTGTAAATGAATGCAATTTAATGCATGTGAATCTATGTAATTTTTATAAAAAGCAGAACTGTCATAGATGCATACTTAAAAGTACTGATACGAAACAAAAAATAGAAAAATATTAAAAATATAGAAGTCAAAGCAAACATCAATTAGCTTTCTTGGTGACAGTGCGTGGAGGATAAAAAAGAATACTTGTTCTGTCCGACTTAACATTTAATGTTCACTGATCACTTGCCAGGCTTTATCCTGCCCCTAACTCTTTTCCTGTTTTTTCTCCCCTGCTGCAATCAGTCTGAAGAAGTATCCTGACCCAAAACGTTGCCTGTCCATGCCCACTGGAGATGCAACCTGACTTACTGATTATCCAGCACTTTGTGTTTTGCTATCACCAGTTACTTATGTCACCTGTCTGTACTTACCAATGGTTTTGGTTGATGAGGGGCTCTGTAAACCTACGGTATGGATCACAACCTTTTAATGGAACAGTAGAGCTGAAATCTGATATGGAAAAGTTGCAGTTTGGGATTTGTAGGAAAGGACACCTTTGGACTGTAAGCTGTGATTTAAAGCATTTTGTGCTGCAAGTAACTGCAGATGATGGTTTACACCGAGGACAGACATAAAATGCTGGAGTAACTCAGCGGGCCAGGCAGCATCTCCAGAGAAAAGGAATAGGAGACGTTTGGGGTCAAGATCCTTATTCAGATATAGGGGAGAGGACAACTAGAGGTACGAAACGGTCCAGAACAAATCAGAACTGGCACCGATGATCAAGGAAGGGTGGGCCCACAATGGTCTATTGTTGGCTGTGGAAGTGTTTGGCTGTGGAAAAGGATTTTGTTTATTTTTGCCCTGCAGATGTCAAAACAGATTAATTGTCTGACAGCCAACCTTATTAATACATTTAAATTGCCAACAACCCTCTTGGCAATCAATTGACTGCTCATCCCCAGACATGTAGTGAGAAGGCAAATCGGTCGAAATAAACAATATGAAAAGCTTTCAATTTTAATATCCACATAAAAGAACATTTTCAAAGCCATATAATTGCATGTCATCACTGATCCATATTATCAATTTGAATCTATCATATTATCCCACTCCTTTCTGTAGCATTCTTTCCGGAGGCTGTGTCACCATGCAAGGTGATAAACAAGCCTCATAAATCACACTAATTCTACCTGGGTCCCTCTGACAGACAGGAATGAAACAAAACTCTCTTAGAACAGAGGGTCTTGGTGACTTTTCTTTTGCAGCAAACACTACAAGTTGCAAGACATTGCTAATATCTCCAGCATCTATTGGCAGGAGATAAGCACTTAAACATTCACAGGCTTGACCGATTACATCTACAAGCATTACAGTTCTTAACCTGCATTAAGGTTGCTGTACTCCAACCAATTCCAGATTTCACTGAAAGATTCTTTAGTTATCTACAGTTCATTACAGTCATTGTTGATATTCAGTGTAGATAATTGATCCCTGAATACTCCCCACTGAGATACTCTTTTGCTGATGATTCAACCTGTGTGTTGATTCCCCTGCTCTGGATAAAATACTCTGCACATTCACCCTATCTATTCCCTCATGATCCTAAGATCACCCCTCTTCCTTATGTGCTCTAAGGAATATAGTCATATCCTGTCCAACCGCTCCCTCTAGCTCAGCATCTCAAGCCCTGTCAACATTCTCATAAATATTCTCTGCACTCTTTCCATCTTAAGAACATCCTTCCTATAGCAGTGTGAACAATACTGTATTGCACACCAGTAACGTAAGATCGCAACTTCTATATAAAATACCCTGACTGATGTAGACCAAAAGCCTTCTTGACCACACCACCTACTTCTGTGGAACAATGTACCTACACTCCTAGATCCCTCTGCTATACAACACTCCCCAGGTTCCTGCCATTCACAGTGTAGGTCCTGCCCTGGTTTGACTTCCCTAAATGCAAAACCTTGCACATATCTGCTTTAAAATCCATTAAACAGTCCTCAGCCCACTTACCCAACTGATCAAGATCCTGCTGGAATTTCTGAAAACCATCTTCACTAACTACAATACCACCCAGTTTAGTGTCATCTGCAAACTTATTTATCATACTTTTGTAGCGACCATAGAGAATGGTCCGGGTCGTCGAACCCTCAGATTGGCCAGCAAGGTCACGTGTGAGCGCGACCGTAGGGATTGGTCCAGAGAGCGACATCGCTGATTGGCCAGCGTTGTCATGTGCGCTTTTGGCGCCCGAAATGTTCAGTTCGGCGAAGTCTTCGAAGAAGACAGTAAGTTTTTGATAGTTGTCCTTTACCTTGTTGTTTAACTTTGTATTCGAATATTGCGGCTGCAATAAACTTCTTCTACAACCAACAAGTTTTCGGACTCGCCATATTGGTGACCCCGACGTGATCTGGACGATCACCGACTATGCAGGAACACGACGCCCCGTTGTTGGTTGCCGCGCCTGGCACACCGGAGTTAAGCGCGGTAAGCGTTCACCTTCCGTTGTTTTGGACACATTCACCGCAATCTTGGTTTGTCCACACCGAAGCCCAATTTCATATAAAGAACATATCGGCCAACTCGACGAAGTATTACTACCTCATCAGCGCTCTATCACCGGAGACGACCACACGCATGATGCGGTTCATCGTTAATCCGCCTGCGGAAAGCAAGTACGAGGCAATGAAGAAATTGTTACTGCGAACCTTCGGGTTTATAGACAATAGACAATAGACAATAGGTGCAGGAGTAGGCCATTCAGCCCTTCGAGCCAGCACCGCCATTCAATGCGATCATGGCTGATCACTATCAATCAGTACCCCGTTCCTGCCTTCTCCCCATACCCCCTCACTCCGCTATCCTCAAGAGCTCTATCCAGCTCTCTCTTGAAAGCATCCAACGAACTGGCCCCCACTGCCTTCTGAGGCAGAGAATTCCACACCTTCACCACCCTCTGACTGAAAAAGTTCTTCCTCATCTCCGTTCTAAATGGCCTACCCCTTATTCTCAAACTGTGGCCCCTTGTTCTGGACTCCCCCAACATTGGGAACATGTTATCTGCCTCTAATGTGTCCAATCCCCTAATTATCTTATATGTTTCAATAAGATCCCCCCTCATCCTTCTAAATTCCAGTGTATACAAGCCCAATCGCTCCAGCCTTTCAACATACGACAGTCCCGCCATTCCGGGAATTAATCTAGTGAACCTACGCTGCACGCCCTCCATAGCAAGAATATCCTTCCTCAAATTTGGAGACCAAAACTGCACACAGTACTCCAGGTGCGGTCTCACCAGGGCCCGGTACAACTGTAGAAGGACCTCTTTGCTCCTATACTCAACTCCTCTTGTTACGAAGGCCAACATTCCATTGGCTTTCTTCACTGCCTGCTGAACCTGCATGCTTCCTTTCATTGACTGATGCACTAGGACACCCAGATCTCGTTGAACTCCCCCTCCTCCTAACTTGACACCATTCAGATAATAATCTGCCTTTCTATTCTTACTTCCAAAGTGAATAACCTCACACTTATCTACATTAAACTGCATCTGCCATGTATCTGCCCACTCACACAACCTGTCCAGGTCACCCTGCAGCCTTATTGCATCTTCCTCACAATTCACACTACCCCCCAACTTAGTATCATCTGCAAATTTGCTAATGGTACTTTTAATCCCTTCGTCTAAGTCATTAATGTATATCGTAAATAGCTGGGGTCCCAGCACCGAACCTTGCGGTACCCCACTGGTCACTGCCTGCCATTCCGAAAGGGACCCATTTATCCCCACTCTTTGCTTTCTGTCTGTTAACCAATTTTCTATCCATGTCAGTACCCTACCCCCAATACCATGTGCCCTAATTTTGCCCACTAATCTCCTATGTGGGACCTTGTCGAAGGCTTTCTGAAAGTCGAGGTACACCACATCCACTGACTCTCCCTTGTCAATTTTCCTAGTTACATCCTCAAAAAATTCCAGTAGATTTGTCAAGCATGATTTCCCCTTCGTAAATCCATGCTGACTCGGAACGATCCCGTTACTGCTATCCAAATGCTCAGCAATTTCGTCTTTTATAATTGACTCCAGCATTTTCCCCACCACTGATGTCAGACTAACTGGTCTATAATTACCCGTTTTCTCTCTCCCTCCTTTCTTAAAAAGTGGGATAACATTTGCTATTCTCCAATCCACAGGAACTGATCCTGAATCTATAGAACATTGAAAAATGATCTCCAATGCTTCCACTATTTCTAGAGCCACCTCTGGGATGCAGACCATCAGGCCCTGGGGATTTATCAGCCTTCAGTCCCATCAGTCTACCCAAAACCATTTCCTGCCTAATGTGGATGTTTAATAGGCATGATTGCGCTGAAAGACTTCTGCACCTACCGGACCTCGGAGATCGACGGCCGTCCGTTCTCATGGCCGAGATGATGATGCTAGCCGGTGAGCATACGGATTGCCTCCTGTTTGAACAGGCATTCCGAGAGAAGCTTCCTGAGGATGTCCGACTGCTGCTCACGGATTGTTCTTTTAAGGACCCCGAAGCATATGCAGCGAAAGCGGACGCGCTCATAGCGGCTAAAAACAAGGCAAGCGGTTCGATCAACAAGGTCTCGACATCAGTGACCACGCCACAGCGACATCAAGATGGCGCCGCGTCTCCCGCCAGTTCTCCGAAAGCCCGCCAAAAAGATCCGCACAAGCGCGGCTGGTGCTATTATCACCTATGATGGGGTAGAGAATCCCGCAACTGCCGCTCACCTTGTACCTTCGCGGGAAATGCCTCGGCCGATCGTACATAGGGGCAGTTGCGATTGGCCAGAACCGACGCCTCTACGTCCACGATCGATTCACGGACACAGGATTTTTGGTAGACACGGGAGCCATCGTCAGTATAGTGCCGCCGACCGACCTCGAAACCAGAACGGGTAAGACAGGTCCCACCCTCATCGCGGTTAATGGCAGCCCCATTCGCACTTTCGGTATACGGAAGATGTCCCTTGTGTTAGGCCTCCGCACGTACGAATGGCCATTCATCATAGCAGACGTCAGACAAGCGATCCTAGGCGCAGATTTTCTCTGGGCTTTTTCACTGGTCCCTGATGTCCGCGGTAACGACCTCCGACCCTCCGCCAGCGAGGAGCCCGTCGCTCCGACAATCGCCTCCCCGCCCAGCCCTACTGTCCAGGCCGTCGTCGCGGCCCCTGACTCGTATGCTGAGATCCCGGCGGAGTTTCCAGAGCTGCTCATCCAACGTTTTGACACGCCTTCGGCCAAGCACGGCGTGGTCCATCACATCCGCACCGAGGGCCCTCCCGTTTTCGCTCGGGCCAGGAGACTACCGCCAGACAAACTGGTGGTGGCACGGGCGGAATTTAGGAAGATGGAGGAAATGGGAATTGTCCGTCAGTCCGACAGCCCGTGGGCCTCGCCGTTACATATGGTCTCCAAAGCATCTGGGGGGTGGAGACCATGTGGCGATTATCGGCGTCTCAATGCTGTCACCACGGCTGATCGCTACCCCATACCGCACCTACAGGACTTTTCGTCTGGGCTGGAAGGAGCGGTGGTGTTCTCCAAAATCGATTTGGTGCGAGGATACCACCAGATTCCGGTGCGTCCGGAGGACATACAGAAAACTGCCACGATTACTCCGTTCGGGTTGTTTGAATGGTTGCATATGCCTTTCGGTTTAAAGAACGCGGCACAGGCTTTCCAATGACTGATGGACCGTGTGGGTCGGGGTTTACCCTTTTTGTTTATTTATTTAGACGACATCCTGGTCGCCAGCCCCTCAGTGCAGGAACACCAGGTCCACTTGCGGACTGTGTTCCAGCGGCTCCAAGACCACGGGCTCATTATCCAACCCTCCAAGTGTCAATTCGGCCTCCCTTCCCTTGATTTTTTAGGGCACAGAATTACCCCTGCCGGCGCCTCCCCTTTGCCCGAGAAGGTGGAGGCTATCCGGGCATTTCCCAGGCCCACCACAGTAAAAGGACTACAGGAGTTCGTAGGCATGGTTAACTTCTACCATAGGTTCGTTCCGGCAGCTGCGCGGGTCATGCGCCCGCTCTTCCAATGCCTTGCGGGTAAACCGGTAGAGTTGATATGGTCCCCGGCCGCAGAGTCGGCTTTTACAGCAGCTAAGGCAGCATTAGCAGAAGCCACCATGTTGGTCCACCCGAGCCCCTCCGCCCCCACGGCCCTGACGGTTGATGCCTCTGACGTGGCGGTGGGCGGGGTCTTGGAGCAGCAGGTCGGTGGCCGTTGGCAGCCCTTGGCGTTTTTCAGCCGGCAACTAAATTCGGCTGAGCTGAAGTATAGCGCATTTGACCGAGAGCTTCTGGCCCTCTATTTAGCTGTTCGTCATTTCAGGTATTTCCTTGAGGGCCGCCCATTTGTGGCCTTTACCGACCACAAACCATTAACATTTGCATTTTTCAAATTGTCTGACCCATGGTCGGCCCGCCAGCAGCGGCACCTGACTGCTATCTCCGAATTTACCACCGATGTCCGTCATGTCGCGGGTAAGCTTAATGCCGTTGCTGACGCCCTGTCTAGACCTGCTTTTTCCCCTATTTCGGCGGTGGACTACGAGGTGGATCCCCAGGAGCTTGCGGAGGCACAGCTTCTAGCGGATACCGCCTCGGCATACCAGTCCACCACTTCGGGATTGAAGTTGGCTCAGGTAGCCTGCGGGTCGGAAGGCACAAAAGTCTGGTGCGATGTTTCCCTTCCCCGTCCCAGGCCGGTAGTACCGCCCTCCCTTCAGCGCTGGGTTTTTGATGCCATTCATGGGCTGGCGCACCCATCCATCCGCTCCACCTCTGCTTTAGTAGCAGCTCGGTTTGTCTGGCATGGCCTACGGAAACAGGTAGCGGATTGGGCGCGTTCCTGCGTTCCCTGTCAGACCGCTAAAGTCCAGCGCCATGTCCAGCCCCCCGTACAGGAGTTCGAGGTCCCAGCAGTCCGTTTTTTCCACATCCACGTGGATTTGGTCGGGCCTTTGCCTTCCTCCCGGGGCTACACCCACCTCCTCACGGTGGTGGATCGGTTCACCCGGTGGCCAGAGGCTTTTCCATTGTCTGATATTTCATCAGCCTCCTGTGCCAGGACTTTGGCCCTCCATTGGGTAGCTCGTTTCGGGGTCCCGGCAGTTATTACCACTGACAGGGGACCGCAGTTCACTTCGTCCCTCTGGGCCGCGCTCGCAGAACTGTACGGTTCCAAGTTACAACCCACTACTGCATATCACTCCCAGGCAAATGGACTTGTAGAAAGGTTCCACCGTCAACTTAAGGCGTCCCTCAGTGCAAGGCTTGACGGCCCGGACTGGGTAGACCAACTCCCCTGGGTTCTTCTGGGCATCCGGACTGCTCCTAAGCAAGATCTCGGTGCGTCGTCCGCAGAGCTAGTATATGGCTCGACACTTCGAGTACCCGGAGATTTGTTTCCGGACCCCTCAGACCAGCTGCCTCCAGTCCCATCAGTCTTAGCATCTCTCCGGGCACGGGTGGGTTCCCTGGCTCCAGTTCCGACTTCACGTCATGGGTGTCCCATGGTACATGAACCGCCTTCCCTGAAGGACTGTGAGTTTGTGTTTCTGCGAAAAGATTCCCATCGTGCCCCGTTGCAGAGGGTCTATCAAGGGCCGTTCCGGGTTTTGCGTAAGGGAACGGCTACCTTCACCTTAGACATGTGCGGCAGGAGTGAGCTCGTCTCGGTGTCCCGGCTCAAACCTGCACACTTGGATCCGGATCAACCAGTCCTGGTCGGCCAAACCCCTAGGAGAGGCCGACCTCCGTCAGTTCCGCTCAGTCCAGGACCCCCCCGTTCCGGCAGTTCCTCCAGGACCCCCCGTTCTGGCAGTTCCTCCAAGTCCGGAACCCCCGGCTCCTGTGGTTCAGGCTGCCCCTCTCCGTACTCGTTATGGTCGCGAAATCCGGCTCCCTGCTAGGTTCCGTACCTCGGGTTCTGGGGGGGGTCATGTAGCGACCATAGAGAATGGTCCGGGTCGTCAAACCCTCAGATTGGCCAGCAAGGTCACGTGTGAGCACGACCGTAGGGATTGGTCCAGAGAGCGACATCGCTGATTGGCCAGCGTTGTCATGTGCGCTTTTGGCGCCCGAAATGTTCAGTTCGGCGAAGTCTTCGAAGAAGACAGTAAGTTTTTGATGGTTGTCCTTTACCTAGTTGTTTAACTTTGTATTCGAATATTGCGGCTGCAATAAACTTCTTCTACAACCAACAAGTTTTCGGACTCGCCATACTTTCCACATTCTCATCCAAATCATTGATATGAACCGCAAACAGCAATGGGCCCAGCACCAATCACTGAGGCATACCACTCGCCATTGACCTCTCATCTGAAAAATAGCCTTCCACCATCACCCTCTGCTTCCTTCTATGAAGCCAATTTTCTATCCAGTCAACTAGCTCTCTCTGGCTCTCTAGCTCATTCTAACCTTCCAGACACGCCTACCATGTGGAACCTTATCAAATGCCTTGCTGAAGACCATTGTACATTGTATTTGCCTGCCAACCTCTTCACTAATATGTCTACTGAGAAACATTTGCTACAGCAAAGTGAGTAATGGCACAGACAGTATTTTGAATCCCCTCTGGAAAAGTAATGGGAACAACTAAAGCCTATTTCCTTGGCCGAGTCAGAGCTATACAAATATTTGTTTTTTTAGACCTGCTTATTTTTAATTGTTCTGCATCTGCTGACCAGAAAAAAAATCACATTTTTAGATAAATACATAGCCTGGCCAAGCCACTAAATTTCATTAAGGGCAGCACAGCGATGCAAAAGTTAACATTCAGAAATCGTAGGTGCAATGTGAGCATTTATTTTGAGAGGACTAGAATAGAAGAACAGGGATGTATGCTGAGGGTTTATAAGGCACAGGTCAGGCTACTTTTGGAGTATTGTGAGCAGTTTTGGCCCTATGTCTGAGGAAGGATGTGCTGGAGTTGGAGAGGGTCCATAGGAGGTTTAGGAGAATGATCCTCGGAATGATTGGGTTAACATATGATGGCACTGGGCCTGTATTTTCTGGAGTTTAGAAGGATGAGGGAGGACCTCATTGAAACTTACCGAATAGTGAAAGGCAAAGAGTGAAACAGATTCCACTTGTGGGGAAAGTCTAGTACCAGAGGCCACAGCACAAAATGAAAGGACGTATCTTTGGAAAGACGGATGAGGAGGTGTTTCTTTTGTCAGACGTGAATGTGTGAATCTATGGAATTAATTGCCACAGAAGGCTGTGGAGCCTGTCAATGGATGTTTTTAAGGTGGAGATTGACGGATTCAAGATTAGTAAGGGTATCACGGGGTTATGGAGAGAAGGCAGGAGAATGGGATTGAGAGGGAAAGATAGGTCAGCCATGATTGAATGGTGGAGTAGACTTGATGGGTCAAATGGCCTAATTCTGCTCTGATAATGTATGAACATTGCTTCTGGATGGCTCCATTAGTTCAGGTTTGGATTCTGTCTATGGGGATTATATGTTCTCCCTGTGAACACGTGGATTGTCTTTAGGTGCTCTGTTTCCTCCCACATCACAAAGACCAGCTGAAGGTTAGTTAGCTATTGTTAATTAACCCATAATGTAGATAGGTGGCAGTGCAATTAGTGTGGAATAGGTGGCTAGTCACAAAAATGCAGTTGAGCAAACAAGTTGTGTTCTTGCAATTTGTTGCTATGAACAAGGACAATTCAAAACAATTTTTGATCAGCTGGCCTACTTGTTGATATCTGGATAATATCCTCAAAATGGGAATTTAGACACAGGATGCAGAATACAATGGAAATAAATTAAAGATAATTATTTGCATCAAGAAGAGTTAATGTAAATTTTATACATTAGGTTTTTAATTTAAAGCAATTAACAAATACAAATAACTTAAGGTTGGGAGAAAGATGGAGGCATAGAAAATAACTGCAACAGATGTGAAGCATTTTGGCAATAAAAATCCCTGGAGCATTTTTTATCTCCTACCAAAGTTTTGGAGTATGAATTCTTATTGAAGTTACTATTGCAATACAAGCACAATGTCAAATATCTATCCTTATGAAATCAATTTGCATGGTTTTCCTAATTTTAGTTCATTGCCTTCTTTTTTCAAAATGTTTCAGGATCATTTATTGGGTGGAGCCTCTAAAATAAGAGCACCTTGCTGCAATCTCAAGAAATTTGAAACAAACACAACACTCCGGAAACACTCAGCAGAATAGGCTTAATCTGTGAGCAGAAACAGTTACCATTTCAAGATGAAGACACAAAAGACTGAAGATGCTGGAATCTTCCAGGAAAACCAAAGTGAAGGAACTCAGTGAGCCAGGCAGCATCTGTGGAGGGAAATGGACTGGTGACTTTTTGGGTCGGGACCCTTCTTCAAACTGATGGATGAGAGGGGAGAAAGCTGGTCAAGGGAAGGGGGGGGGGAGGGGGAACTGGCAAGTGGTATGTAGATTCTGGTAGGGTAAGGTGATTAGAAGATGGATGGATATATTTACAAAGGCTAGACGTGAAATGTAAACAAAAAGGGTAGAGGTGTGGAATCAGATCAGGAAAAAAGAGTGAACGAAAAACTGAAGGGAGTTGGAGGGGATAGTTTAGCTTAGTTTAATTTATTGTCACATGGTACAGTGTAAAGATTTTTGTTGTGGGACTAAGTGTAGAGTGGACTCGGAGACGAGGAGAAGGAGGAGGGGAAAAGAGGTGGGAGAGAAAGGGCGGTGAAAGAAAAGTGTGCACATGGGGGCATGGGAGAAATAAAAGAAAACCAGGGTAAATTTGAGTTATTTGAAATTGGAGAATTCAATGCTCATGTTGTTGTGTTGCAGGCAACTAAAGTGACATTTGAGGAATTGTTTTCTCAGGGTGGAAATGACAAAGACTAGCTGGTATAGCTTTAAGGTGAAGGGGAAAAGATTTAAAAAAATGTATGGGACAAGTTTTTTTACACCAAGGTGGGTGCCTGGAATCTTCTGCCAGAGAAGGTGGTGGAGGCAGATACGATAGTGGTGCTTAAAAGGCTTTTAAATTAGTACATGTAGGGAATGGAGGAAAATGGATCATGGGCAGGCAGATGAGATTATTTATTCAGCATCATGTTTGCCATAAACATTGTGGGCCGAACGATTTGTCCTGTGTTGCACTGTTCTATGTTCTATGAAGTGTTGTTCTAGATGTAAACATGTTTCACATGCATAGTTAGGAGAGAGTAGAGGAGAGAACAAAAGAGAACAAAAGGGTGGAAAACAAGAGATCAAAGAGTAAAAAGGAGGTGGAAGTGCAGGATACAATACCGTGCGGCACGGTAGCGCAGCGGTAGAGTTGCTGCTTTACAGCGAATGCAGCGCCATCGACTCAGGTTCGATCCTGACTACGGGTGCTGCACTGTAAGGAGTTTGTACATTCTCCCCGTGACCTGCGTGGGTTTTCTCCAAGATCGTCGGTTTCCTCCCACACTCCAAAGACGTACAGGTATGTAGGTTAATTGGCTGGGTAAATGTAAAAATTGTCCCTAGTGGGTGTAGGATAGTGTTAATGTGTGGGGATCGCTGGGCGGCACGGACTTGGTGGGCCAAAAAGGCCTGTTTCCGGCTGTATATATATGATATGATATGATAATAGACAAAATAACACAGATTGCAAATTAGACAAAAAGGTGGAGGAAACTGGAATGTTGAAGAAAAATATACTACCCATGTGGAAATGTTGGCTATTAGAAGGCACTAATACACCAGAGACTTGAAATGTATTCCAGCACAATGTACGGAAAAAAACAGTATGTTGAGCTCAACTATTTAGAACTGTCTACCTTGTCTGATCTACTTTTGTTCAGACGTTCGAGTACATTGGAGCAATAAAGCATTCTTACATTAAAAGAAGCAATGTGTGAAGGTGCTATAAAAAGCTGAATATTGCTCTTTGGGGTCTAATTCCTTCACTACAGGAAAAGCGTCAAGCTGCAATACAATCTACCCTAAATTGTTCACTTACACGAAATGAGCAAACTGTCCTTGAGATTAGATATAGGCAATACTTTGAGAATATTGAACAAACACTATTTTGGGATTGCCAGCATTTTGAGTGCACAATCAAACTATTATTAAACTATAATAAATATGCCCAAGGTAAAAAAAATGTTTACTGGCCTGTGCACGCTGCTACAAAGAAACCATTAAAAAGATGGGATTGCTTTTACTATTCCCACATAAACCACTTTTTATGACGCTGTAAACCAAAAGAGGTCATCGTTATTCTCCAAGCAGATTGTTTCAGCCCAGGCTCATCTGTACATTCTGAATTTCAATCCTTTTACTTATTTTTTTTTTCCCCACAATCTATTTGTCAATTCTTGATTAAATTTGTAAATTAAAGATAGTCATTGCTAACACCTATGAACACTGGCTGACTTCAAATTAGTCCTTGAGTCAACAGTTTATCAAAGCATTTGTTAGTGCTAAATAGGAGCATGCTCCTCTGCTCCATTAGGAAGCAGTGTCCCCTATCAATCGAGACACAAAATTGCTAGAGTAACTCAGCAGGTTAGGCAGCATCTCTGGAGAAAAGGAATAGGAGATGTTTCAGGTCGGAACTCTTCAGACCCAAAATGTCACTTATTGCTTTTCTCTAGAGATGCTGCATGACTCAATGAGTTACTCCAGCACTTTGTGTGATCTTCGGTATAAACCAACATCTGCAATTCCTTCCTACACATTTTGTCCCCTGTCAATCTGTTGATTGTTGCCCAAATCTGCTCTGTTAGCTCATTTAAATTTCAGGGGAGGTAGAGGTCCCATAATTGACCAATCTCTCTGTTAAACCCACAGCAATGCAAGGCAGTGTGGAAAATGTTTCGATGCGTTCCACACTCAAAGTCCACGTTGAATCAAACAATGTTCTCTTATTTCACAGCTTTCTCACAAAAGAGAAAGCAACCATTCAACCGAATACTGGCTCTCATAACAATCATATCGGAGGTGCTGCCTGCCCCACTGGGTTAATCCAGCACTCTATTTTTTGTTGTAAACCAGCTTTTACAGTTCCTTTTCTCCAAAGGCAATACTCTGTCTTTCAACTCCCCACTTTGCCCATCATTTCCCACCTTACGTGGTTCCACCTAACACTTACCAGCTCCTGTCTACCCTCCTCCTTACTTCTTTATGCTGGCCATCTTCCCTCTATACTCAGCCCTGAATCACGGCATCAACCCAAAACATCAACCATCGCATTAACTCCACAGTTACTGCTCGACCCACTGCGTTCCTCCAGTATTTTTTTTGCAGAAAGATAATATCAGTGTTATTTTATATTGTTCAATATCTCTCCTTTGTGTCATGGGAAAATGTTTAAGGTAGAAATTGGTATCAGAATGAGATAGAGTTAGCTGCTTGCATTAAGTGGATACCAAATAATTAGTTATCCATTATCTCCACTTCTGATATCCAATTACATTAATGATATGGATATGGTGGGTCTGGAAGCGGATGTGTGTTGCAGACGGAGTTTATTGCATGGGCAAACCTCCGTGACAATCGCAACACTCAAAACTGCAGACAACCAACAAAACGTCTTCATCTGACGGAGTTCAATACTAGACTGCTTGTCCCTCCCACGCTGGCACACCGCGTGGAACAGAATATCGTAAAGGATGTAAAACAGGCAGCAGCTTGTTCAGCAAATAATTTGCAATAGTGACCATACACAATTTCCGTGTAAGCGTTACTGATGTCATATTGAATGCAAAGTTAATTTTTTCATTCATTCTTTATCACTGGCATCCTTCACAACTGAAAAATGCTTAGCTGACTCATAGACGACAGAGGTGGTGGTGGAAAGGTGTCATTCTGGCTGGAGGGATGTGACCAAGGAGTTCCATGGAGATTTGTGCTGGGACTGTCGTATGTTGAAAGGCGATTGGGCTTGTATACACTGGAATTTAGAAGGATGAGGGGGGATCTTATTGAAACATATAAGATAATTAGGGGATTGGACACATTAGAGGCAGGAAACATGTTCCCAATGTTGGGGGAGTCCAGAACAAGGGGCCACAGTTTAAGAATAAGGGGTAGGCCATTTAGAACGGAGATGAGGAAGAACTTTTTCAGTCAGAGAGTGGTGAAGGTGTGGAATTCTCTGCCTCAGAAGGCAGTGGAGGCCAGTTCGTTGGATGCTTTCAAGAGAGAGGTGGATAGAGCTCTTAAGGATAGCGGAGTGAGGGGGTATGGGGAGAAGGCAGGAACGGGGTACTGATTGAGAGTGATCAGCCATGATCGCATTGAATGGCGGTGCTGGCTCGAAGGGCTGAATGGCCTACTCCTGCACCTATTGTCTATTGTCTATTGTCTATTGGGACCTCTTGTTTTGGACATAAATGCAGTTGGGTTAGTTAGCAAATTTAATAGATGACAGCAACATTTCCGGAGTCGCAGACAGTGAGGAAGGTTGTCAAACTATAGAGTGGGATATAGACCAATGACAGAAATGGGCAGAGAAATGCCGCATGGAGTTTAATCTGAGCAAGTGCTAAGTGCAGCAGTTCAGGAAGTCGAATGGTGGGGGAAAATAGATGGAAGACAGCATTACCCTGAACAGCCTTGATGTGCAAAGGGATCTTGGGGTCCAGGTCCATAGTTCCTAACAAGTGGCAACCCAAGTGGTTTGAGTGGTAAAGAATACATACAATATACTTACCTTTATTGCTGGTGACGTTAAGTATAAGAGATAGTCAGGCATGATGTAACTCTATAGGATTTTGGTTTGGCCACATTGGAGTTTTATGTGCAATTCTAATCACGCTATTACAAGAAGGACGAGCTGGCTTTGGAGAGGGTGCAGAAGAGGTTCACCAGAATGCTGCCTGGATTAGTTGGTATTAGCTACAAGAAGAGGTTGTACAAATTTGAATTGTTTTCTCTAGAATGCTGGTTACGGGAAAATCTGATAGAAGTAAATAAAAGTATAAGATGCATAGCTAGGGTAGACAATCCCTCTTTCCCATGGTGGGAGTGTTAGTGACTAGATGGCATAGCTTTAAGGTAAGAGGGGAAACGTTAAAGGAGATGTGTGAGACAAGTTTTTTTACATTATGGGTGGTGGGTACCTGGAATGTGCTGCCAGGGGCAATGGTGGAGAGAGATATGATTGTGACATGTAAAAGGCTTTTAGATAGGCACATGGATATGCAGGAGTGGAGGGATATGGATCATATGAAGGCAGATGGGTTAGATTATCTTGGCATCATGTTTGGCACAGACATTGTGGGTCAAAAGGCCTGTTCCTGTGCTGCACTTTATTGTGTTCTATATTTTATGAACCCAATTAGGCAGTCACATGATTAAAGCAAGCAAATCAGACATTTTGCCTGGCTAATTACAATATGGTGATAACAGCTTGAGTAAATGTTTCAAAAGAAATCTTTCAGAACATCTCTGATTAACTTCAATATTGTTTGTTGACTTAATATGCATTTTGTCATCAGCAAGTTTAAAGGAGCAGAGAGAGAAAAGACGTTTAGAAGAAATCCTAAAGAAGGTGAAATTAATATTGGGGAAGAAATTGTCCGCAAATTTTACATTAAGAGACACAGATATTTCTTTCATCTCCTTCTCATACTCATATTCGTAAAATTGTATCAGCATAAGAACACTTAGAATAGATTGTGTAGGAAGGAACTGCAGATGCTGGTTTAAATCGAAGGTAGACACAAAATGCTGGAGTAATTCAGCGGGACAGGCAGCATCTCTGGAGAGAAGAAATGGGTGACGTTTCAGGTCGAGACCTTTCTTCAGACTGAAGATACTTTGTTTTAGCAACACATCACGTCACAAGCACAGAACCCATGCACAGATGATTTATTTGGATTCCGGTATGATTATGCACATATCCCTCTAAATAAGCCTCTTTAACATCATGTTTGGTCAAAAGCTTTATTGATGTCAATGGCACCTTTTTGCATTAAGCTATTATTTTTATTTTCAAAATATATATTTTTTATAATATATATATAGAAATAGGACATGTACTGTTCTTTATTTGCCACACTAAGCAATGCATTACATTCCCTTACAATGCATCAATACTGCTAATGTTTCATCCTTAAATTTTGCATCAGTAAAATATTTGATTCCAGTATTTGTAGTCTCTTGCGTCTCAATTTCAAGTTCTGATGTTGGTGTATCTGGTTGAACTTGAATTAAGCTCAAGTTCATTTGTGCCAGTTTACCATGGATTGTGGTTAGATTTATCCCCTTTTTGTAAATAAACCATACCTGGATAATTTTCCATTGTTGTTTAGATGCTGGACCAGCTTGGCTGCAGGGACTGCTGGTGTTGGTGTGTTGTTTACAGTTATAGTAATATGGGTGAATTAATCACTTTTCAATGCCATGTGGAACAGCTTGAATTAACTAAAACTGGCAAGTAAGACAAGCTAGGTAAGAGCTTTGTCCAAGCCCTTGAAAACGTATCAGTCTTTTTGTTGACCCCCATATGCTGCAATCCATTATCGTTTAGGATATGGGCATCTTTTCAACTTCTTCCTCCGGTTGATTATCTAATTCCTCACCATAATTCTCAAATGAATATAATAGTGCTGGAAATCTTGGGATAGAAAACCTCAGTCTCTTTGATTAAACTAACTTGTGACCTTTGCAGCACTGAGTCAAAAGTTTTCAGATTTAAGTTCTAAATCCATAGATCTATGACTCAATCACTCTACTTAATCACAATAATCTATTTTTACAATCCAGGATAACTTTGAGTGAATGCCACTGAGAGCAATGTTGGTGTGACAGAGATGAAGACATGATGTTATCTCAATAAAGATTGTATGGTGATCATTTTACTAGTGCCTGGAATTTGCAGCTTGTTCTATATGAGAAAAGGATGAACAGACAAAAGATAGACATAAAGTGCAGGAGTAACTCAGCAGACAGGCGGTATCTCTGAAGAAAAAGGATGGGTGACGTTTTGGGTTGGGACACTTCTTCAAACTTTGTGCCTATTCCATAGAAAAAATCCAGCATCTGCAGTTTCTTGATTCTATATTTTGTCATCTCATCTTTTTCTCCAGAGATGCTACCTGACCTGTTGAGTTATTCCAGCACTTTGTATCTATCTTTGGTATAAACCAGCATCTGCGGTTCCTTGTTTCTAAAGATTGAACAGACTCTACTTGTGTCCAGTGGAATTTGGAAGAGGGAAAGGGGGCTTTGTTGAAACATATAAGATCCCAATGGGATTTGACAGGATGGACATGGAAAGGAAGATTCCTCCCAAGGGGAATGTAGAATAAGGAGTCAGTAAAATATAGTTGCAGACAGCGTTGAGGTGGTTATTTTTTTAAAGGATGTGAGTCCTCGGGATTCTATTTCTCAAATGGCAGTAGAACCAAAGTCTGAACATGTTAACGGCAAAGGTAGATTGATTCTTGATAAGCAAAGGTGAAAGATTACAGTGGAGATGAATTTATAGTCAGGTCAACCATATGTTATTGAATGGTGGAGCAGGGTTGAGGGTTGAGTGGCCTATTATTACTCTTAATTTGCATATCTGTTAGTTTGTATAGTCTTTCCGCTAACTGGATAGTCACTGCAACAAAAAGCTTTTCACTGCACCTTGGTACACGTGACAATAAACTAAACTAAACTAAACTAAACTAAACTAAACTAACCAAAAATTTCAACCTTCTGATCTAGAGGAGACCCTGCTTTTTGTGTAAGACAACATCTGCAGTTCCTTATTTCTACAGGAGACCTTTGTGGATTTTATCTATGAACCTCACTAGAATATACTGATACATTTCATAATATTAAAATGGTACGTCGCTCAACCATAATGTGTAACTTAAATAAATTGCACATGGTGCACTGTGTCCAGTCCTAATATTCATATTAAGCTAAAAAGACATTGGAGAAGATGTAAGAAAGAATTCAACAGTAAAACAGTAAAAAGTACTGGAGTAATTCAGCAGGGCAGGCAGCATCTCTGGAAGACATGGATAGGTGACATTCAGCTCAGAGCCATGCCTATTCACATCCCCCTGCGATGCTGCCTGACCCACTGAGTTACTCCAGGACTATGTGTTTTACTCGATTCCAGCGGCTGCAGTTCCTCATATCTTGAAGAATTCAACAGGATAGGATCCGAACTGAAAGGGTGAACAGGGCGACAAGGTGGCGCAGCGGTAGAGTTGCTGCCATTACAACGCTTGCAGCTCCAGAGACACGAGTTTGATCCCGACTACGGGTGCTGGCTGTACGGAGTTTGTATGTTCCCCCCGTGTCCGCACAGTTTCCTCCCACACCCCAAAGATGGACAGGTTTGTAGGTTAATTAGCTTGGTATAAGTGTAAAATTGTCCCTAGTGTGTGTAGGGTAGTGTTAATGTGTGGGGATTGCTGGTCAGTGTGGACTTGGTGGGCCAAAGGGCCTGTTTCCGCGCTGTATCTCTAAACTAAATTAAACTAAACCTGGGCACTCTTTTCTTTTCTAGAAAAAGGAAAGATGAGTGTGGACTTGATAATGTTCGTTCAGGCTGTGAAAGATTTTGATTGTGTATAAAAATATGCGAGGTGGATTAAAGCCTAGAGCCATAAATAATAGATGGTATTTATTAAAATCTTCAGCACATTCAAATAAATCACCTTTAGAGTTGCAGAAAGTAGGGTAGGGTAGTTGTTAGCTACACCAGAACAGACCAATTGGATTGAGTAGCTTGAAATACTGCTGTATATTCTGTATGATTCTGTATAGTCTAATGCTCATCAGAGATGCATTACCTTCCTGGATGGATTAAACATCAGAGTTAAGCTGCCACAGACAGATTTGTAGACCAACATGGACAGTTTAGTGTCATGAATAGATGTTTAGTTCTGGTAATATTTGTACCTTTGTTTCAGGGGACATAATATTACTTGAATTGTGAAGTCAGGGACAAAATACAAAGCTCAGAATGCCACCAGATTTTTTTTGGAAAAATCAGGTGAGAAAATAAGGCAATTCAGTCATGAGATTTTTTTTCCCCTTGTGTTCTTAATGAGATGACAATCAGCAAAACAATGAACAGGTTCACATTGATCCTATATGGATTTATAAAGTAAGACTTTGAATGATCGAGGATGAGTAATGAGATAGAATGTACTTTGGTGTTTGAGATGACATAATTTATGGTTCCCATCTGAACTCTGGGATTAAATTATGGCCTTTTACTCACTCTCTACTATCTTTATAATGTACACATTATTTCAATTTATGAAATTAATGGGAACAAAGAAGAAGCTGAGTGGACACCGCAATGATTAACGACCAAGGGGTAATTATGACATGAATGTGATGAATAGTAGGATTCAGAAGTGGATGGAATGATGGATTATTATAAACCAGGATTTCACATAGCGACTACAGTATGTTATATTGTTTCCTTTTTTAGGCAGATTGCTCATTATCTTTATGAGACCTCTGAATGACAGACATCAGAGTTGTTTCTGGACTTATCCACTGACCAGACCGTCGAGAGAAAAAATGACCAGATAAAAGTATTGCATTATTATTCATTACTTAATTGGACTACAATTATAAAATAAACAAACAACAAAAATAATACAGAAAGTCAATTGATTTTGTATATTCCCTTGTTCCTAAAGGTGATGGCTTTTAACTTCATTGTGGGTACTGACCACCCCACCATCTAAGGGATGTATAGGAGGTTCTGTCTCAAAAAGGGAGCCAGCATCATATAGGACCCACATACCTTAGCTACACTCTAATTTTATTCCTGCCACACCGGATGGTTGCCTCGCCAACAGTCTGTCTGTCCTTTCTTCTTTTTGTTATTTTTAGTATGTGTTAAAAAGTATGTTTTAGTGTTCCTTGGTTTGTTTTATGTGGGGGGTAGAGGGGGGGGGGGGGTTGGGGGATTTTTTTTTTCAATCTCTTACCTCGACGGAGATGCAATTTTCTTTCTGTATCGTATCTCTGTCCGCACTGCGGCCTAACATTGTGGAGTTGACAGCCTTTCCTGGAGACCAACCCAGCGCTCCAACCGCGGGAGTCTGCGGGGCTTTAACATCGCGGAGCTTGTGATCCCTTTGCCGGGGATCAAAGTTCCAACCGTGGGGCCTGTGGACTTTTACATCTTGAAGCCTGCGGTCTCTGGTAAGAAGAGGTCGACTCGGGAGCTCCATGCCGTGGAGAGAGTTTCAACCACCCCAATGCGGGGGTTATCGATCATCGGCTGTGGGGGCTTTGATCGCCCCAACGGCAGATGGTTTAACTGCCCCGACCGCGGGAGAACAAAGAGGAGGAAGATTAAACTTTATTACCTTCCATCACAGTGAGGAATATAGAATCCACTGTGTTTGGAATTTTATGTTAACTTAATGTGGTTGTGTGTCTTGTTGCTTTTCACTTAGTATGGCTGTATGGTAACTCAAATTTCACTGCACCTTAATTGGTACATGTGACAATAAACTGATCTTGAAACCTTGAGAAGACGGTACAGGAGCCTAAACACTGTAGCGTCCAAGTTCAGCTTTTTCCCAACAACCATCAGGCTATTGAACGTTAAGAATCCCAAACTATAAACTGCGTTGATTGCAGTAGGGACTTTGGCCTTCATTTCTGTTTTTGCACTGTGTTGTATTTTTACATTTATTGAACTTCTTGTTTATTATGGTATCTATTGAGTACTATGTTCATATACCTGTTGTGCTACTGCAAGTAAAAATTTAATTGTTCCATTTCAGGACATCTATATACTAAAACTCTTGTTTGTTGTTCCTGAACTAGAGCCAAAACGATACATGATAGCGCGACAATTTTAGGCCCGCCTTAGTCCCTTTGGTGCTAATGGAAGAAGTTTAATTGAAATCGGTGTTATATTTTTAAAGTTATTCACATTTTAAAGTTTAAATCTTTCTCCTAGGGAGGGAGGGGGAGGGAGGGAGGGGGAGGAGGAAGGATAAAGGGGGTTGAGGGGGATAGGGGGAGGGGGAGGGGAAGAGGGGCGGGAATGGGGGAGTGGGAGGGGAGGGGAGGGGGTGTGGAGGGAGGGGGGAGGGAGGAGGGAGGGAGGGGGGGAGGAGAGGGAGAGGGGAGGGAGAGGGGAGGGAGAGGGGAGGGGAGGGGGGAGAGGGGAGAGGGGAGGGGGAGGGGAGGGGGGAGGAGAGTGTGCTGCACCAAAGCAGGAGAGGTTTGGGCCCACTTGGTCTGGTATGACAATAAAATACTCTTGACTTTCGACAAGGCAATCTACTCTGAAAAAAAGGCCACACAGTTCATCAAATCAGTTCCTTCGAGAGATATGTTTCTTTAATCATGTTGTCCCATCCTTCGTCCCATGACAAAATGTTGATCCCTCCTGCACAGTAATAGGCATGTGCTGCTGTTACCTCTCTAACATCAGCAACTTTTCAACAGATGTTAATCCAATTCACTTTTTAAACATGTTTCCTGACCCTAAATTAACTTTTCTTATTCTCCCTGAAGTCGATATTCTCAAATACCTTTCATGCTAGGATGCAGTCCATAGATGCCAATGACAATAAGTTCTTTGTAATTGCTAAATCAGCAAAATCCTAAACTTTAAGGTCATTCAATGGTGGGATTTTCTGACTGACCTCCAATGCTAGACTATTCATGGAGTCCTCCATTGATACATACACTTGTTACATTTCCAAAGAGGTTAGGCTTGAGAACCTGAAACTGTGACAATAATACCTGTTGAAGAAATATGGGGGAATCAGAGCATGTATTGATTTAGAAACAAGGAATTGCAGATGTTGGTTTATACCAAAGACAGACACAAGATGATGAAGTAATTCAGTGGTCAGACAATATCTCTGCATCTAAAGGATGGGTGACATTTTGGGTCAGGACCCTTCTTCAGATTGAAGACGGAAGAAAGATCCCAACCCAAAAGGTCATCCATCCTTTTTCTCCAGAAATGCTGCCTGACCCACTGAGTTACTCCAGCACCTTGTGTCTATCTCAAGCATTATTCTATTTAGGTTATGGTATTAATTGGGATTAGTTAACTAATTGCATTAAATACTTTTAAAATTCGTAATACATTCTTCAATCTTGATTTATTGATTATTGGTCATTTTTGCATCTTTTTGAAGTGCAAGTCCTAACAGGTTTAGCTTAGTTTAGCTTATTGTCACATGTACAGAGGTAGAGTGAAAGGCTTTTTTTGTTGCACGCTATCTAGACAGTGGAAAGACAATGCATGATTACAATCGAGCCATCCACAGTGTACAAGTACAGGATAAAGTGATTGACAAAGGGCAAAAGATTGTCGACTGCCATAGTTATTTTCAGTGTTTTTTTCCGTAGAGCTTGTTTGGGGTCTCGTGTTGATGTTACATCACAAGAGAAAGGGCCTATTACTGAGAAGAGCCTCTCTATTCAGAAGATGGACGCAAAAAGCTGGAGTAACTCAGCGGGACAAGTAGCATCTCTGGAGAGAAGGAATGGGTGACGTTATGGGTCGAGACTTTTCTTATTCTGACCTGAGCTTGTCCAAATCTGATTTTTGTTATTGAACAGGTCAGCAACAATAATGGCTGCGACTTGTGATGGGAGTGATTTCTCCAGCACAATAAGCTGGTAGTAAATTTGAACAAAATTTGAAGGTGATACTTAAGTGGGTGGTATTGTAGATAGTGAAAATGTTTATCAAAAATTACAAAATGATCTTCATCAATTGGGCAAGTGAGCCAAGGAATGGCTCATGGAGTTTAATGCAGGTAAGTAGGAGGTATTGCATTTTGCAAAGTCAAACCAGGGCAGGACGTTCACAGTAAATGGTCAGGCCCTGTGGAGTGTTCTAGAGCAGAGAGATATAGGAGAATAGAACATAGAAAGTGGCATCACAGTTAGGTAGCATGGTCTAGGATAAAAGAAAGACATTTTGACAGGTCCATGGGTAGAAAATGTTTGGAGAGAATGGGACTAGATAGACACCTTGGTCAGCAAGGACCAGGGTCTGTTTTCATGTTGTATAACTCTGTGACTCAATGAGAAACAGGATTAATGATTTGAGTTAATTTGCTTCAATTGGAATGATTACGGTGGAAGACCTAAACATGAACTCTGTTTCTCTTTTGCAAATCATGTCTGATCTAAAATGCTTCTAATATTTCTGTTCTTATTTTGGAATTCCAGCATCTGCAATTTTCCTTTGTTTTTTAACTTTATCCAATTATATTGTTTTGCACTATGCTGCAGAGTTGAATGTGAGCAAAATATGTTTTATATAAGTGTTGAAAATACAGTCTAGATGCATTTGAATTCTTGAAAACAAAGGAGATATTATTTACATTATAAACATTATTATGAGATGCCCATTCCATATCTTGAGTTGTTGATTTAGCCAATAACACTTTAGAAAATAATTTGCAAAAATATGCCTCATGAGCTTGTGAATTGAGAAAAGAGGCAGTGTTTCTGTTTCATTTTGCCACCCATTTGGAAAGTGGGTATTAAGCCAAAACCAGCTCAACTTAAATCATTTTGTAATCCGCTGTTGTAAAGTGTGTAATTGTTCAGTGTTGAGATTTGCAGGTGAAAGATGGCAATTTTAGAGGGCCACTGGTATCATTTTTACAGACATTTTTTTTCTCTGAGAAGAATGGACAGAACTAGCTTCCAAACATTTGTTTTGCATCGGAATGAAAAGATTTAAGAGTAATTTTGTTTGAGAGACAAATTTGTGGATAGCTCGCCAGTAGCTGCTGCCAACATTGTCTCTTGGGAAAGGAAAATAGATTCCGCAGGCTAAGAGTTGACACTCATTCTAAACAGAGGGCACTGCACCATCTGTGGCACAAATTCATTCCTTTATTCAAGACACAATGTGAATTGGAAAAGCTGACACTGCTTTTTAAGCCAACTAGCTTGGCAATAACACGCAGACACCAGAACTACAGTAAAAGTCAGTTTCTATTAGTACAAAGGCTTTGCATACAAAGGCAGCTCTTGACAGGCTTCATCATGCTTCATTGAGTTTTTTCTTCATTCCCTCAGAGTCACACTATCAATTGGTATCAAGCAATTATAAAATGTCTTTGCCACAGCAAAGATCGCAACCAGCTCTCAGGAGAATCTGTTCAGTTGTGTCAGGTCCTGTTTTATGCACTGTTGGGGCTCTGCATAGTTGCATTGCTTGGCATGATGCTGCCGATTTCAAAGAAGCAGTAGGGGTAGCTGCTGGAGTGTGCGGTGTGTGTAAAGTATAAGCCAGTTCACCGTTTCTTCTCTCTAGGCAAGGATGCAAAGGGCTTCAAGTTTAGATAGATGTTTGAACAAATCCTACTTTCCTTTGTGTCTGGCACAACTGATTACATTTTCAGTGCAAGGATATTTTAACAGTAAGCTTCCTGCTGGTGACTATTTATGAATTGAGTAGTATGGTAGAATAGCATTTGTTCTAAACTGCATCTCTCAAACAAATTAGCAGTTGGAGGAAGACAACAGAAAATGAATGAACACATTGAAATTCACAACAATCCTTTGCGTCAGTAAGAAAAAAGTGTGAGTTGCCATCTGTTGCTGTTTATAGCAAATTATAGCAGATTTTTAAAGGTTAAATATGCCATGTTTGAGTTTGTGACTAAAATTGCTGCCAGTTTGTATCAAGAAGCACACGTGAAATCAGCAGGAGAAAAGGGAAGTTGACAACTTTTTGGAAATACAGACTGAGCAGAATCTGGTTATGATGTCTTTAAAGCAATCAGTGTGAAACAGAACAGATTACAGGTACATAGTTTGATTCGCTTTGGTGTGATGGAAGTAACTTAATTGAAAACTCTCTTTTTCTCTAATTGATGTCATTTTTTCAAATTGAATGATAATCTGTTTCAAAGGCGCCAGCCAACTGCAGGCCCCTGTGAGCAGTGTGGTTTCACCACAAATTCCTGATGATTCCTTTGCCCACTGTGGCAGATGATGCATTTTACTCTCAAGGCTAGTCCAGGAGAAACTAGAATTTGGCAAAAAATCTCACTCATTTCCTTTTTATTTAATCATGTCATCACACAACTATTTGCCAATAGCGAGCAAATTTTAGTGCCACGTCGTTGGCCTCTGCAAGATCCTTTACAGTGCATGTGTCATGCAGCACGTCACAGCTCAGCTCAGCATAGTCTGGAGGCCCCGTCCGCGCTCGCAGTCTGCCGCAAAAGATTTCCTGCAAAAGATTGATTTCTTTTCTCTCTCAAAAAGTACAATTTTTTAACTTGCAGATATGTTCAATGTTAATGGTGCTTGCGTTGCTAAACTGTGCAGTTGTTTCTGTAACATGGAACTGAAAACCATTTAAACAAGTATCAGCACAAATTTATCAACACGTCTAGTCCCAACATTTTAAACTGCACCAAATTTCATTTTACTCCCAGTGGCTTCTATGTGGAGCATTATTGTCAGGAAATGAATTTCTAGGTGTGGGTGATTCACCAACTTTCTTTAACTTTTACCAAGTTGGACACACATTTGTTCCTGTCTCTGATCAACTTTACTATCTCTTAACTGCTCTCTGAAATAATTGAGAAGACCAATGTTTTATTAAGCTGTCATATTGCAGCAGTTCAGTTCAGTTCAGTTTAGTTTATTGTCACGTGTACCGAGGTACAGTGAAGAGCATTTGTTGCGTGCTAACCAGTCGGCAGAAAGACAATACATGATTACAATCAATGCATTTATAGTGTATAGATACATGATAAGGGAATAACATTTAGTGCAAGGTAAAGCCAGCAATGTCCGATCAAGGATAATCCAAGAGTCATCAAAGAGGTAGATGGTTGTGGTAGGATGATTCAGTTGGCTGATAACAACTGGGAAGAAACTGTCCCTGAACCTGCATTTTCACACATCTATACCTTTTGCCTGATGGGAGAGGGGAGAAGAGGGAGTGCCCAGGGCATGACCAGCAGTTAAAACAATACCAAACAGTAATAAAGGTCTTTTTCCCAGATTAGAAGATTCTAAAATCAGAGGCCATAGATTCAAGATGAGACAGGAGATATTGAAGAGGGACCTTGGGCAATTCTTTCACTCAGAGGGTAGTCCGTACCTGGAATGAGCGGCCGGAGGACGCGAAACAGACAGATGCAATTACAACTTTTGAAAGACATTTGCACAGACAAATTGATAGGGAAGATTTAGGGAGCTACTAGACCAAATGGACCCGTTGGGCCCAAACCTCTCCTGCACTGGTGCAGCACTCTCTCCTCCCCCATTCCCCCCTCAACCCTTCCCTCTCCCAACTCCTCCCCCTCCCCTCCTCCCTACCAACCCCTCCTCCCCTCCCCCCTCCCTCCTCCCCTCCCCCTCCCTCCCTCCTCCCCCTCCCTCCCTCCTCCCCCTCCCCCTCACTCCTCCTATCCCCCCTCCCCTCACCCTCCCCCTCCCCTCCCCCTCCCCTCCCCCCTCCCCCTCCGTCCCTCTCTCCTGTCCTTCCTCCTCCCCCTCTGTCCACCCCCTTCCCATCCCCTCCCCTCCCCCTCGCCCCCTTCCCCTCCCCTTCCCCCCCACCCCATCCCCCTCAACCCCCGTTATCCTCCCTCCTCCCCCCTGCCTCCCCCCCTCCCCCTCCCTCCCTAGGAGATAGATTTAAACTTTAAAATGTGAATAACTTAAAAAATATAACATCGATTTCAATGAACCTTCTTCCATTAGCACCAAAGGGATGACGGTGAGTAAGGTGGGCCTAAAATTGTTGCACGATCATGTACCGTTTTGGCTGTAGTTCAGGAACAAACAAACAAGTTTTAGTATGTAGATGGGCCATATACAGGCAAATGGGATAGCCCGATATGCATGGACAAGGTGGGCCAAAGGGCCTGTTTCAGTGCTGTACAACTCTATAGAACTATGACATGCTAGCAATACCCATAATCTAAGTAGGAACTTTAAACAATATAGCATCTTTTTAACAGGATAGTTAGCTATTAAATTAAATGTAACATTTAAAGGGGTAGTTGAGCATTAAATATTACATTACAAAAATATCGCAACTTTAAATTTACATGTGCTCATTTTCATGTGTAACATATTTATTATTTTATATGGTTTATTTTAGTACCAAGATTCCTCAAGATGATAAAACCTGTAATTAAAAATTCATGGGTGGAAAAGACAGCTTCGGCTTTATGGTTGTGCATAATTCTATTAGAAAATGAGAAGCCCGTTTAACATAAAAGATATAAAAAACCAATACGTTGCCGTCTCAAGTAAACCCAAGTGTGCCATATAAACCATTCCTTAATTCAGGAAGAATTAACATGCTCATTTAATGGGGCCATAGAATGTCTAGTGTGGGGGGGTGTTGGAAAATCATTGCACAGATGCCAGCGGGTCTGTTATTCTGAAGCCAGGGCACAACTCGACAAGTTGAGGGAGTTCTACTCAGTCCTAACCTGGCCTGAGTTTTACTGAAGTGGACATATGGTGTCAAAAATGAAAAGGAATTTCATTCCTCAAGTGCAAAACTCCTAATATTGATGAGTATAACCTTCATCTTCAATGAACTACTTTAAAAAAAAAAGATATTTCACAAGACAAATAGTACCTGTAACTAATAAAGTGCACTGTGACATTGATTTGTTGTAAGTTTGAGATATGTTGGGATAAAAGAACAAAAAGAGGTTGATTAGCACTGATGTGAGTATACTCAAAGGTCAGAAAGGACCTCCTTACACAAAGAGTGATACATTTTTAGCACAGATGGAAAGTTAATATTGCTGGAACTTAATGGTCTCCTGTTCATTTATAATAAATAATAATCAGATGAATTATATTTTAATATTGTTTAAGTCAAATATTTTTGAAGAGATCCAGGAGAATGCATTGTGCGAGATAGACAATAGACAATAGACAATAGACAATAGACAATAGACAATAGACGCAGGAGGAGGCCATTCAGCCCTTCGAGCCAGCACCGCCATTCAATGTGATCATGGCTGATCACTCTCAATCAGTACCCCGTTCCTGCCTTCTCCCCATACCCCCTCACTCTGCTATCCTTAAGAGCTCTATCCAGCTCTCTCTTGAAAGCATCCAACGAACTGGCCTCCACTGCCTTCTGAGGCAGAGAATTCCACACCTTCACCACTCTCTGACTGAAAAAGTTCTTCCTCATCTCCGTTCTAAATGGCCTACCCCTTATTCTTAAACTGTGGCCCCTTGTTCTGGACTCCCCCAACATTGGGAACATGTTTCCTGCATCTAATGTGTCCAATCCCCTAATTATCTTATATGTTTCAATAAGATCCCCCCTCATCCTTCTAAATTCCAGTGTATACAAGCCTAATTCCTCCAGCCTTTCAACATACGACAGTCCCGCCATTCCGGGAATTAACCTAGTGAACCTACGCTGCACGCCCTCAATAGCAAGAATATCCTTCCTCAAATTTGGAGACCAAAACTGCACACAGTACTCCAGGTGCGGTCTCACCAGGGCCCGGTACAACTGTAGAAGGACCTCTTTGCTCCTATACTCAACTCCTCTTGTTACGAAGGCCAACATTCCATTGGCTTTCCATTGGATCAACTATATTTTCTATTATTATAATTTATTTTCATGTAATATGAATGTTTTTGCTTTATATTTACAAATAGCTGGTGGTTTTATAATGTAGCTAGTAACAATGACAGGATAAAACTTGTGCATTTGTTTAGGATTTTTAGCAATTTACCCGGCACAATACAATTTAGCTTAGTATATTGTGCTGGTCTACTAGAAATGTCCAGATGTAACCTCGTAACTGGAATCTTTCATTGATGGAACCATTTTTGAAAAATCCTTTCTGGGAAATTTATATTTTATGGGTTTACCCCTGCTTAAAAATAGTGTCTTTGTTTATTGCCTTGTTGAATAATCGGAACATATCAAAACATTTGACCCACTGCAAATAATGTAAGCAAACATCTTGGTACATATTAAGATCCCACAAACTCCACAGGATTGAGACATACATTTTGGATGTAGGAGGTACATTTGCCATGCCAACAACATTTTTCAATTAATATAAAGGGAACATTGATATCTCTTAAGCCATTAGAATAGAAATAATCTATTTGAAGCTTTTGAAATTATAATGCTGCGTTGGGATGTGAGCAATGTGGTCATACCCAATGGACTATTGATGGCAATAGACAATAGACAATAGACAATAGGTGCAGGAGTAGGCCATTCAGCCCTTCGAGCCAGCACCGCCATTCAATGCGATCATGGCTGATCACTATCAATCAGTACCCCGTTCCTGCCTTCTCCCCATACCCCCTCACTCCGCTATCCTTAAGAGCTCTATCCAGCTCTCTCTTGAAAGCATCCAACGAACTGGCCTCCACTGCCTTCTGAGGCAGAGAATTCCACACCTTCACCACCCTCTGACTGAAAAAGTTCTTCCTCATCTCCGTTCTAAATGGCCTACCCCTTATTCTCAAACTGTGGCCCCTTGTTCTGGACTCCCCCAACATTGGGAACATGTTATCTGCCTCTAATGTGTCCAATCCCCTAATTATCTTATATGTTTCAATAAGATCCCCCCTCATCCTTCTAAATTCCAGTGTATACAAGCCCAATCGCTCCAGCCTTTCAACATACGATAGTCCCGCCATTCCGGGAAATAATCTAGTGAACCTACGCTGCACGCCCTCCATAGCAAGAATATCCTTCCTCAAATTTGGAGACCAAAACTGCACACAGTACTCCAGGTGCGGTCTCACCAGGGCCCGGTACAACTGTAGAAGGACCTCTTTGCTCCTATACTCAACTCCTCTTGTTACGAAGGCCAACATTCCATTGGCTTTCTTCACTGCCTGCTGAACCTGCATGCTTCCTTTCATTGACTGATGCACTAGGACACCCAGATCTCGTTGAACTCCCCCTCCTCCTAACTTGACACCATTCAGATAATAATCTGCCTTTCTATTCTTACTTCCAAAGTGAATAACCTCACACTTATCTACATTAAACTGCATCTGCCATGTATCTGCCCACTCACACAACCTGTCCAGGTCACCCTGCAGCCTTATTGCATCTTCCTCACAATTCACACTACCCCCCAACTTAGTATCATCTGCAAATTTGCTAATGGTACTTTTAATCCCTTCGTCTAAGTCATTAATGTATATCGTAAATAGCTGGGGTCCCAGCACCGAACCTTGCGGTACCCCACTGGTCACTGCCTGCCATTCCGAAAGGGACCCATTTATCCCCACTCTTTGCTTTCTGTCTGTTAACCAATTTTCTATCCATGTCAGTACCCTACCCCCAATACCATGTGCCCTAATTTTGCCCACTAATCTCCTATGTGGGACCTTGTCGAAGGCTTTCTGAAAGTCGAGGTACACCACATCCACTGACTCTCCCCTGTCAATTTTCCTAGTTACATCCTCAAAAAATTCCAGTAGATTTGTCAAGCATGATTTCCCCTTCGTAAATCCATGCTGACTCGGAACGATCCCGTTACTGCTATCCAAATGCTCAGCAATTTCGTCTTTTATAATTGACTCCAGCATTTTCCCCACCACTGATGTCAGACTAACTGGTCTATAATTACCCGTTTTCTCTCTCCCTCCTTTCTTAAAAAGTGGGATAACATTTGCTATTCTCCAATCCACAGGAACTGATCCTGAATCTATAGAACATTGAAAAATGATCTCCAATGCTTCCACTATTTCTAGAGCCACCTCCTTAAGTACTCTGGGATGCAGACCATCAGGCCCTGGGGATTTATCAGCCTTCAGTCCCATCAGTCTACCCAAAACCATTTCCTGCCTAATGTGGATTTCCTTCAGTTCCTCCATCACCCTAGGTTCTCCAGCCCCTAGAACATTTGGGAGATTGTGTGTATCTTCCTCAGTGAAGACAGATCCAAAGTAACGGTTTAACTCGTCTGCCATTTCTTTGTTCCCCATAATAAATTCCCCTGCTTCTGTCTTCAAGGGACCCACATTTGCCTTGACTATTTTTTTCCTCTTCACGTACCTAAAAAAACTTTTGCTATCCTCCTTTATATTATTGGCTAGTTTACCCTCGTACCTCATCTTTTCTCCTCGTATTGCCTTTTTAGTTAACTTTTGTTGCTCTTTAAAAGAGTCCCAATCCTCTGTCTTCCCATTCTTCTTTGCTATGTTATACTTCCTCTCCTTAATTTTTATGCTGTCCCTGACTTCCCTTGTCAGCCACAGGTGTCTCTTACTCCCCTTAGAGTCTTTCCACCTCTTTGGAATAAATTGATCCTGCAACCTCTGCATTATTCCCAGGAATACCTGCCATTGCTGTTCTACCGTCTTCCCTGCTAGGGCCTCCTTCCAATCAATTTTGGCCAGCTCCCGCCTCATGCCTCTGTAATCCCCTTTGCTATACTGTAATACCGACACTTCCGATCTGAAATTTAGTGTTAGGCAGGAAGACTTATCTGACTTATCTGATTTGAAATTTAAAAAGAAAGATGGAGTAACATATGGGCCATTTTCATTCCCTATCCAAAGTACACACAATGGAATTTAAACATTACAGTCAGTTTGAAGAAATAAATCATCACTCTGCAAAGCTCATTTAAATGTTACTACCACAGCAGCTGGTTTCTCTTGCAGCTAATTTGCTGAGAATAGTTTTGGGCCATAAAAGTTTATAAACCAGATGGATTGTAGGGTAGACTTTACAATGGATGTGATAACCTTCGTGCTCAGGATGCTTCCTTTTCTACAGTTAAAATATACTTTAATGTCTACAGCTACATTTTTCATAGAATCACGAGTAATTTGCAGCACAGAAACAGAAGGATTGTCAAGCTAATCTTTGGCATTATTTGTGCTCCAAAGAGTCCTCCTTCATTTATTTGAAGCCTGCATACATGTCCTCACTTACTCATCCAAACCTGCCCCCAGGTTCTTTGTGCTATTTGTCTCGTATTTTGGCATCTAGTGGTGTGCTCCTGCATTTGACTATAAGTCCATAAGAAATAGGAGCAAAACCAAGTCATTCAGCCCATCAAGTCCATTCCACTATTCAATCATGGCTGACCTATTTTTCCCTCACAACCCCATTCTCCACCCTTGTCCCCATCACCTTTGATGTCCTTCCTAATCAAGAACCTATCAATCTCTTTCTTTAAAATACCCATTGTCTTGGCCTCCACAGCTACAGCCTTGAAGATATTTCTGAACCGCCTCAAAAAGAAATTGTGGAAACACAGAGAACTGCAGATGCTGGTTAATACACAAAAGAACATAAAGTGCTGGAGTAACTCAGCAGGTCAGGCAGCATCTATGGAGAATAGGGGCAGGCAGCGATTTGGGCTAAGACCCTTCTTCAGAAAGCTGAGTTATTCCAACATTTTGTGCTCTTTTGCAAAAAGAATTTGACTTGTGCAATTTGCTCAATTAACTATAGGTGTTCAGAAATTAAAATATATATGTAATAAAGGTGAAAAATTGAAAACCACTAGAATTAGTTGGTAATACGAAATAGTTGTGCTGCTCAGGAGGCCGAGTAACAGCTTACCATTCAATAGGCAATAGACAATAGACAATAGCTCCCCGTTGGATTGCAACCTTGTCGTGGTCAGGGAGCTTGTGTGTCTTAGTGACCCCTAGAGCTATGCCAGTGGGAGATTCGTCTCCTGTTAGGGTTTCCCATGCTGGACAGGTCGAAGGGTAGAGACGAGACGAAGAGCGATCCACTGGTCCTCCAGGTTGGGGGTTGAGCACAGGGCTAACAACCCCGCCTCATAAAACAAATATGTTACGGAAACAACAACTGAAGGAATCAACACTACTGAGCGTGACGGACTTCCAGGGCTATCGACAGACGCTAGGATGAATGTCAATGGTGAAAGCCGAAAGGAAGCCACAGGCAGGAAGGTGGAATGCCAAACATAAGACTAGGATAGGATTTTGGAATGTACGAACAATGTACGACAAAGGGAAACTAGCACAAGTGACATCAGAGATGAGACGCTCCAACCTAGACATTCTTGGAGTAAGCGAAAGCAGATGGACGGGATCAGGGAGACTTAGGACCAGCACAGGAGAGACAGTGTTGTACTCAGGAAGGGATGACGAGAGTCACAGAGAAGGAGTAGCCATCCTTTTAAAGAAAGGAGTAGAAAATAGTTTAATAGAGTGGGAACCTGTCAATAGTAGACTCATGAAGAACAGAATAAAGGGGAAGCAAATTAATACAACCATCATCCTGTGTTACAATAAACAATAGTGATGATACTGTTAAGGATGAATTCTATGAGCAATTACAGGCTGAGTTAGAAAACACACCAAGACATGATATGAAGATTGTGATGGTGGACCTAAATGCAAAGGTTGGAAACAACAACACAGACCAGGACAGAGCCATGGGCAAAGAGGGCTGTGGTTTTATAAAATGAGAACTGTGAGAGACTAATGGAACTCTGCACCAATTACAATCTAGTAATTGGATGGACCCTCTTTCCGCACAGACATCCACAAACTAACATGGTACTCTCCAAATGGAAGGGAGAAGAACCAGATAGACCACCTGATGATAAACGGCACATGGAGACGCTCATTACTGGATGTTAACGTTAAACGGGGAGCTGATGTTGGCAGCGACCATCACCTGGTCCTGGCTGTTCTCAAAGTTAAACCGAGGATAACAGGGAGCAAAAAGACAGGCAGGCAACAGTTTGTCGTTGAGAAACTACATGACCCAAAAGTGAAAAGTTATTTTGTGCTACAATTAAGGAACGGGTTTCAGGCACTAGTAGATATGGATGATCACACAGAGCCAAATGCAAATAATATTAATATTAATACTGTGTGGGAACAAATCAAAATAGCTTATGTGAAAACCTGTGAAGCCTGCCTGGGGTTGAAGCAGAAGATAAAGAAGGAATGGATAACTGAAGACACATGGCAAACCATTAAAAATAGGAGAAAATTAAAGAAGCAAATAAATGAAACAAAATCCAAACGGCTGCAAGACAGATACAAGACGCAATATCAAGAAGCAACAAAGCAGTTCAGAGGAAAGCCAGAGCTGACAAACGGGCGTACATGGAAGATCTAGCCAATCAAGCAGAAGATGCAATTAAGAAAGGAGAGCAAGGGAAGGTCTACAAGATAACCAAAATAATCTGTGGCAAACATCGTCGAACCATTGAGACACCAATTGTAGACAAAAAGGGCTGACTCCTAACAACAGAAACAGAACAAGAAGCCCGCTGGGTGGAACACTTTAATGAAGTATTGAATAGAACACCGCCCATAATAGAGGTTAACACCCAACAAGCAGAGGATGACCTAGATATTAGCACTGAATCATCAACTAAGGAGGAAATTGTTATAGCCATTAAGTCCCTTAAAAGTGGAAAAGCCCCTGGCCAAGATAACCTCAGTGCAGAACTGTTTAAGGCGGACCCAGAACTTGCAACCAAACTATTTGTACCACTTTTCACAGCTATTTGGGAAAGAAAGGAGATACCTGACGATTGGTCAGAAGGAGTCATTATTAGGATCATGACCAAAGAAAAGCAACTTAAGAGAGTGTAATAATTGGAGAGGGATCACTCTTCTACAAAATTTCAAGCAAGATTCTGGCAAAGATTACAATACAACGGACCATAGAAGCAGTAGACAAACAGCTCAGGAAAGAGCAGGCAGGATTTTGTGGTGGGAGGGGATGCATTGACCAGATATTTGCCCTGCGTAAGTAACATTATAGAACAGAGCACAGAGTGGCAGAGACAGATATACATCAACTTTATTGATTTCGAGAAAGCATTTGACAGCATCCACCGGGACAGTCTCTGGGGCATATTACGAATGTATGGGATCCCACAGCACATAGTCGAAGTAATTAAGAGCTTCTTCGCCAACTTCTCTTGCATAGTAGGGAATAGTAACCACACATTCCAGGTGAAGACAGGAGTTCGACAAGGGTGTATGATGTCAGCGCTACTCTTCAATATTGCTATTGACTGGGTGATGCGTCAGACAACCGAAGATCAAGCAAGAGGCATACGATGGACCCTCTTCTCAACATTGGAAGATCTTGATTTTGCTGATGACATAGCTCTGGTCTCCCACACTCACAAACACATGCAGGAAAAAAACATCCCATCTTAGTGACTTTGCACAACAAATTGGCTTGAAGATAAACCAGAAAAAATCTGAATTAATGACACTAAACATCCAAAACCCCTTACCAATCCAAGTGAATGGAAACGATCTTCCCATAACTGATGAGTTTATTTACCTTGGTAGTAAAGTCAGATACGATGGCGGAGCGCAAAATACCATTAGGAACTGGCTAAACAAGGCTAGGAATGTTTTCAGAATGCTAAACAATGTATGGAGGTCCCAGCAACACAGCACCAAGACCAAGCTGAAGATATACGGGAGCTGTGTCCTCTCCACCCTCTTATATGGCTCGGGATGCTGGAGAATGACAGCGAGTGACATCAACCCGCTGTCAGTCTTCCATATTAAGAATCTGAGAAGAATCCTTAGAATATTTTGGTCAAACACCATATCCAACCAAGATCTCCTTGCTCAATGCCAGCAAGAGAGTATGGATACCATCATCATGAGAAAGCACTGGAACTGGATTGGCCATATACTGAGAAGAGAACCAGACAGCATCCCAAGAATAGCCCTGCACTGGACACCAGAAGGGAAAAGGAAAAGAGGGAGACCCAAAACTACATGGCATCGAACTGTAGAGGAGGAAATGAAAACTATGGAATTGACCTGGGGTAGTGTCCAGAAACTAGCCCAGAACAGACAGGAGTGGAGAACCTTCGTTGTTGCCCTACATGCCAGGAGGCATAATGGGCAGTAAGTAAAAACTTGCCCGGGAAGGTTAAAAAAAAAGACAATAGGTGCAGAAGTAGGCCATTCTGCCCTTCTAGCCAGCACTGCCATTCACCATGATCATGGCTGATCATCCACAATCAGTACCCTGTTCCTGCCTTCTCCCCATATCCCTTGACTCCACTATCATTAGGAGCTCTATCTAACTCTCTCTTGAAAGAATCCATGCAATTGGCCTCCACTGCCTTCTGAGGCAGAGTTCCACAGCTTCACAACTCTCTGAGTGAAAAAGTTTTTCCTCATCTCAGTTCTAAATGGCCTATCCCTTATTCTTAAACTGTGGCCCCTGGCTCGGGACTCCCCCAACATTAGGAACATGTTTCCTGCCTCTAGCATGTCCAATCCCTTAATAATCATATGTTTCAATAAGATCCCCTCTCATCCTTCTAAATTCCAGAGTATACAAGTCCATTCGCTCCAGTCTTTCAACATACAACAGCCCTGCTATTCTGCGAATTAACCTCATGAAACTACGCTGCACTCCCTCAATTCCTGCAGCTACTGTTTAGTAATTTGCCATCTTTTAGTGGCTGTACTTGAAGCATCCCTTATTCAAGATTGCCGTGTTACATAGGAGTTTCATAGCTACATGCACTTCAACAATCCCCAATTTATATTTAAATAAGCTAACCTTGCATTTTACAGTTGACTCGAAACAATTAGCATAGTCATCAAGGGTGCAAGTCCCTGTGGACTTTAAAATGATTAAGTGAAGTTCAATTGATTTAATTTTATACTTTGGCAACAGTAAGATCTATTCTACAGAGCCTATCACTGGAAAATTGAACTGTGTGGTGTCAATTGTTTAGTCACTCTAGGGGGCTAATATGTTTTCCTTTCCCAGATGCTACTTTGGAAGAATTAAAGGAAAGAATAGTGAACTTCTTGGAGTATAAACAGAAACCTCCCTGAGGTAAACTTTGAATTATCCAACAGTTTAACCTCTCCCAACTTGCTTTAGGTACTTCTGATGGAATAAATTGTTTGATGACCTCTGAGTCACAAGCTACATTAATTATTGGACACGTTAGAGGCAGGAAACATGTTCCCAATGTTGGGGGAGTCCAGAACAAGGGGCCACAGTTTAAGAATAAGGGGTAGGCCATTTAGAACTGAGATAAGGAAAAACTTTTTCAGTCAGAGAGTTGTGAATCTGTGGAATTCTCTGCCTCAGAAGGCAGTGGAGGCCAATTCTCTGAATGCATTCAAGAGAGAGCTGGATAGAGCTCTTAAGGATAGCGGAGTCGGTGGGTATGGGGAGAAGGCAGGAACGGGGTACTGATTGAGAATGATCAGCCATGATCACATTGAATGGCGGTGCTGGCTCGAAGGGCCAAATGGCCTCCTCCTGCACCTATTGTCTATTGTCTATTAATCTAAATTTAGGAAATTAGGGGTAATTTTTGGTAAATTAGTTTGGTGCTATCTGTGCAAAACGTGTATGTTCTTTATGCTAACCGTTGGTTTCCTC
Organism: Rhinoraja longicauda; assembly: GCF_053455715.1. Classification (NCBI taxonomy): domain Eukaryota; kingdom Metazoa; phylum Chordata; class Chondrichthyes; order Rajiformes; family Arhynchobatidae; genus Rhinoraja; species Rhinoraja longicauda. The sequence goes on along the minus strand of NC_135956.1, from coordinate 39,019,985 downwards.
CTGGCACTCCATTTTTTCTCACACATCTCAAAGATGTGAATGTTGGTAGATTAGTTGGGAACTGTAAAATGACCCAATTGTTAGGAGAATGGTAGGATTTGGGGTGTGGGGGTATTTGATGAGAATGTGGAGTGAATAATATAAATAAGATCAATGGAGCCTTAGAATGAATGGGTGGTTAATGATTGCAGAGGGATTCTGACCCGAAACGCACCTATTCCTTTTCTCTAGAGATACTGTCTGCCCCACTGAGTTACTCCAGCATTTTATGTCTATATTTGGTTAATGACTGACATGGACTTTATAGTTTCTGTGTTAAATGTTCTCTGAAATAGGTTTTTGCAAATAGAAGAATTGTCTGAGAAAATGCCCATGGGTCCAAAATGATATGAAGGATAAATGAAGTTAGATAAGTTTTGATGGCAAGAAAAATGAGAAAAAGTGAGTAAATGCACAGAATATGGAAAAGAAAACAACATACTGGAACACAAGTAATGAAGCCTTCCAGAGATTAGGTGGAACAGAAGATTCTTTATTCCATGCATTTTCTTCATTTAAAAAAAAAACCTCATACAAAGCATGCCCCACCTGGAACAATATTGCATTACTAAATTTAACTTCATAAGATCAGCTGCTGGGACAACATAGCTATGGGAGTAAATCTAATGTGACGAAGTGTGACAGCTATCGCACAGTAATTGGTAGGCCCTGGAGTGTGCTATAGAACAGAGAGACCTTAAGGTGCAGGTACATAGTTCACTGATAGTAGCAACACAGGTAGAGAGGGTAGTGAGAAAAATGTCTGGCACACTTGGCTTCATCAGTCACATCACTGAACACAAGAGTGACAACTGTGCAAGATATTGATGAGATCACACGTGGAGTGTTGCATATGTGCAGTTCTGGTCACCCAGCGAAAGGAAGGATAACATTAAGATGGAAAGGTTGCAAAGATTCACAAGGATGTTACTGGGACTTGAAGGCCTGAGTTATATGGAGAGGCTTGCTAGGCTGAGGCTGTTTTCTCTGGAGAATAGGATGCTGAGAGGTCATCTTATAGAGGATTATAAAACCAGGAAAGGTGTACTGGTCTTTTTCCCCAGTGCAGAGAGCCTAGAGGGTGTAGATTTAAGGTGAGAGGGGAGAGATATAAAAGTCACATCAAGTCAAGGGTGTTTAATTGTCACATGCACCAGCAGTAGAACATTTGAATTCTTATTTGCGGTAGCTTTACAGGCCCATTGATGCAATAATACACAATTATAAATACAATAAAAATCAATAAATTAGGAGTCAGTAATATTAAGTAACCAGATCATAATAGTGCCAAATTGAAGTCCGTAATGCAACCAGAAGAAAGTCCAAAGTAGATCATAGTTGCTGAGGTAGGGATGAGATCAGCATTGTGCAGTGTTCAAAAGCTTGATGGTGGCTATGAAGAGGCTGTATTTGAACCTGCTGGTCACAGTTTACAGGCTCCTGTTCTTCTTGCCAATGATTGAGGTGACATGAAAGTATGGTCAGTGTGGTGTTGGTTTTTGATGATATTTGCTGTCTTTTTGAGGCAGTGCCTGCTGTATATCCATTCAATGGTAGGGAGGTCAGTACCCTGGGAATTTGAGTTGCCGAACCAGGCTGTGATGCAACTAGTATATGTTCTCCACCATACATCTGCAGATGTTTGAAAGAGTATTCGGTGAATATTGAATTTCCTCAGTCATCGAAGAAACTAGAAGTGTTGATGAGCTTTCTTTGTAATTGTGGTAATATTCCAAGCCCAGGACACATCTTCATCGATACGCATGCCCTGGAATTGAAACTGTTGATTCTCCCCACTGCTGTCCCATTGATGAAGACAGGTTCATGGATCACCAGCTTTCCCTTCCTGGAGTCAATTAGCTCCTTGGTCTGGCAAAAACATTGAGAGTAAGGTTGTTGTACTGGCACCATTAAATTAGATTATTAATCTTCCTCTTTACTCTGACATATCTGTTATTCATCCAATAACGTTGGTAACAAGTGCAAATTTAAAGATGGCATTGGAACTATCTGACTCTACAGACACAGATATACAGGATGTAGAGCAGGGGACTGAGTACTCAGCCTTGAGGTACTCCTGTGTCAAGGATGTTGTTGCCAATCCGTACTGATTGTGGTCAATCAATGAGAAAGTTAAGCATCCGATTGCGATGGATAAACAGAGACCCAGTTATTTGTGTTTGATAATAAGTACAACGAAGATGATGTTGCTGAATGCCAAGCTGTAATCAATGAACACCAGCCTGACATTTTTGTTCTTATTGTCCAAGTGGTCCAATGCAGAGTCGAGATTCAAAAGAGTCATGAGGGGCAACTTTCACACAAAAGGTGGTGAATGTTTGCCAGGTGAAGTTGTAGATGTAAAATTACAATGTTTATAAGATATTTTAAAAGACCCAAAATGTCACCTATCCATGTTCTGCAGAGATGCTGCCTGACCGACTGAGTTAGACCAGCTGTGTGTCCTTTAAAAGGCATTCAGTTAGGTACACTGAATAGAAAGTTTTAGACACATATGGGCCAAACACAGGTCAATGGGACTAACCAAGAGATATCTTGGTCAGTATAGACGTTGGGTTGAAAGGGGCTGTTTCTGTGCTGTATGACTCTGACTTTATCATATTGGGATTACGAATGTTAAATTATTGGTTGGGAATTCCGGTGTCATCCCACATTCCAAAGATGTACAGGTTTGTAGGTTGATTGGCTTTGGTGAAATTGTAAATTGTCTCTAGTGTGTAGGAAAGTGTTAGTGTATGGGGTGATTGCTGGTGCGTACTCAACGGGCCGAAGGGCCTGATTCCATGCTATATCTTGAAAGTCAGCAATCCAAAATATACTGCCTGAGAAGAAGGTAGAGGCAGTTACTCTAATAACATTTAAGCATCTGGATGAGCACTTGATGAGCCATGGCACAGAAGGCTAGGACTGAGTTAATGGGATTAGTATAGATAGGTGCTTAAGATCAACATGGACATGGTGGGCTGAAAGGCTTCTTTCTGTGCTATTTGACACAATGATGAGCAATAATGGGTGCTGACCATATCAAGTCACTTGGAATGAGGGACAGTATTTTTGTGAATAGGTTGTTTTCATTTGTGGACAGTCCATTACAACAAGCCCAAATAAAAAGAAAAGTTGTTTCTAACATACCTTAGCTTTTACAAAACTTTCCAAAAACACAATGGCAAGCTGTTCAGATTAAGAATGTGTACTGTTTGAACAACTGGAGACCAGGAGGGAGCCAGTTCATGGGCATTTCAAAACAATGGCTAGATCATTACAAGAGCCCTCAGAACTAGACTTCTCATGTGAAGGATCAGAAGCACAACGTTCAGCATGAGGTGCTGTGACAAGATAATGATAATAATGGAGAAGCTAAGAACCCACTGAGAAAGAACTAATCAATATACACTTACTGAAAAGCTTGAATTTTCTGCAGATTAAGTTGGATGCTGTCAGAGATGCAATGTGGGGGAACTTGCAAAGCTCTAAAGATCCTCTGTCAGATCAGGTATTTACTTACTAATGTCAGCCTAATATAGTCATGCCATATTGTGGCAAGATAGGGGAACATAGAAAATACTCAGCAGTTCAGGTAGAACCTATGGTGAAAGAGACAAAGTGAGTATGTCAGGTCAAAGGGCAGCACTGTGGCACAGGTGGTAGAGCTGGTGCCTCACCGCATCAGAGGCCTGGGTTCAATCCTATCCTCGGCTGCTACCTGTGTCGAGTTTGCATATTCCTCCTGTGACCGCATGGGGTTCCTCCGGGAGGGTTGGTTTCTTCCCACAACCCAAAGATGTGGGGTTTGTAGATTAGTTGGCTTCTGAGAATGGGCCTCTGTGTGTACAGAGTGGATGAAAAAGTGGGATATCATAGAACTGTTGTGAATGAGTGATCAATGGTTGGCATGGACTCAATGGGCTGAAGGGCCTACTTCCGTGTTGTATCTCTAAACTGGGAAAGTGAGAAAAAAGTTTTAACTAGAAGTGCGGGTGGGGGGTTATCTCTGAGGGGAAGGCAAAAGTCATGTCAGAAATGAGAGCCTTGTCAATGATCTAGAAGGGGAATCAATGAAAAATGGTCTAATAAGTGATCAAATCCAAAAACATAATTTTCACTCTTACGAATAAATATTTGTAAAAATCTGATCTGCTTCAACAGAAGAGAAAAATATAGCATAAAAAAGAAGCATCAATTATATATATATATAGCAAAGTTACAGCTGAAGATTTGCTGTCAAGTTAATTTAAAAGCAATCTTAGTTGGAAAATTCTGCTTCTTTTAGATTGATTGCAGCAGGACCTCCACCAGAGGTTACAAATCGTTAGTCAGATGTGATTATACTTTGAAGCTCATCAGAGTTTGAGAAGTCGAGATGATGCTCCTGGATTGCCGAACATTAAAGCATTGAAATGTAAAACTTATTTTCTTTGGTATTGCAAACACTTTAGCTTGGGGCAGTGAAGTTACAGCTTCACCTAACAAAAGCAAAAAATAAATAAAAATGCCTGGGGACGTTTTAAATCTGTTTTAATCCTGAACATAAAAAAGAAGCATCAATTATGTTTTCCCACACTTCAAAGAAAAGGAAGCAATTTCTTATTTAACTGCCTTTATCAAAGAAATCAACTTCACAAAATAGATCATTTTTCAATATCGAATAAATGCTGCCTTAATGAAAAATGGTCTAATAAGTGATCAAATCCAAAAACACTTGTAAAATCCCATAATCCATGCAATTCTTGGATTGGAATGTTAGAACGATCGTACTTGTGATAGATGTAATTCTGAAGTGGCTTCGCTGCTCATATGTTTTGGTCTTGCCCACTTTTGGAAAAATATTGGAAATAAATTTTTGATACTATTTCTGTAGTTTTAGGTATTGATTTACAACCTCATCCTATTACTGCAATTTTTGGGCTACCAATGTTAGATTCTATCCATCTGTCCCTTTCAGCCCGTCTGTTGATTGCTTTTACTACATTAATTGCCAGAAGATCTATTTTATTTAAATGGAAAGACTCTAATCCTCCTACGACACTCCATTAGTATTCTGAAACAATATCATGTTTAAATTTAGAAAAAAATTAGGAGTGATATTGTTGAACCCTTGGTTAAATTTGATAGGACTTGGGGAACCTTTATTCAATATTTTCAAACGATATAAGTTGTTCCCTCTCCAATCGTTATAATAATTTTTTACCTTTATACAGTGGAATGGATTTGACGACAAACAGAGGTCTAAACTGTTGAATTATTTTGCAGCCCAGATTCTGTTTTGTTTTTTGTTTTATTTGTTTGTTTGCTTATTTTAGTTTAGGGGGTTAATTTTTTTTTCTTTTTATCTTAAAAAAAAAAAAAATGTTCTCTTTTAACCTTTTATCTATAAGTACATAGAGACTGGGAGGTCTATACCCTATATGTATTTTGAAACTGGATTTATATTTAGGTTACATTTGTTGTTAATGTAACCCTGATCCTTATGTATTAATATCACTGTTATGCTTATCTTTTTTTTGTTGAAAATTTAATAAAAAGATTTGAAAAGAAAGAATGTTAGAAGGAAGAAAATCTCCAAATGTTGCTTTTAGAAAATAGAACATAAACAGTGCAGCACAGGCACAAGCACTTCATCCTCAATGACTTCTTCACCACCCGTGGATTGGACTTCTTACTGCTCACAGAATCCTGGCTTAACCCTGGTGAGCTTGCTCCACTCGTGGAACTCTGTCCTGATGACTGTAACTTTTTCACCTCGCCTAGGCTCTCCGGACGCGGTGGGGGCTTAGCCACTGTGTTTAAGAAACATTTCAACTGCCGCCTCCTGAACGCTGATCATTTCTCCAGTTTCGAGGTGCAATTAATTAAAGTAGGCCTAGCCTATCCCCTCTTAATTGTTCTTGTGTATCGCCCACCAAAAATGCATAAGGACTTCATCACCCAATTTGCTGATCTGATTTCTAGCATTTTGCCCAAATTTGACCGGATCATGATTCTTGGTGACTTTAATATTCATGTTTGCTGTCCCACTAAGCCTCTTGTGAGTGAATTTATGCACCTGGTTGAGTCCTTCAATCTGACTCTTCACACCACAGGACCCACTCACAAGTTAGGCCATACTCTCGTCCGGATTCCCAATCTACAACATTGAAACTACTGAAGCCTGTCTATCGGACCACAGCGCTATCATTTTTGACGCATCTCTGCCTTTATCTCCGCAAAATCTCATCTCCCTGTTCGCTACTCCCGCGACATAAATTCATTGACTGCCAGTAAATTCTCCGAGGCTCTCACAGCTGCCCCCAACATCTGCACTATTGAGGCTTCTCCCCCCCATCTCAGAACTGAGGATCTCACCTCTTTATTTAATATCACTTGCTCTTCCATCCTGGATTCTATCGCTCCCCTTAAAATGAAAAAGCCTAAGCCCAAAGGTCGGCCTTGGCTCAATGACACCACCAAAGCCCTAAGAAGGGAGTGCAGAAAATCAGAAAGGAGGTGGAAATGTGACAAGCTTCAAATTTCCTTCGAAATTCTGAGAAACAATCTTCTCAAATACCAGGAAGCAGTAAAGTCTGCTAGAGCACAATACTTCTCCGACCTTATTTCCAAAAACTCTCATAACTCCAAGGTCCTATTTAGCACAATTACCTCTGTCATATGTCCCGCCCCCAGTACCAGCTTGGTTGGGTCCCCTGCTAAGTGCGAAGAATTCGCTAAATTTTTCACCAACAAAGTTGAGAACATTAGAATGAACATTTCCCCTCCCACCCGTGACCTAGCTGTCTCACTAGTCTGTTCATCTAAATTGGACTGTTTCCAACCCGTCACTCTATCCTCCCTTGCAAAGCTTGTCTCCGCTATGAAACCTGCAACCTGCCCCCTTGATCCTGCCCCCACTGCCCTTCTGAAGGATGTCATTGCAATAGCCGGTCCCAGCATCCTCTCTATTATCAACAGTTCTCTGGCCACTGGCACTGTTCCAACCTGTTTCAAGCACGCGGTGGTCCAGCCCCTACTGAAAAAGTCTAACCTAGACCCCACCTTGCCTAGCAACTACAGACCCATTTCCAAACTGCCATTCCTGTCAAAAGTCCTTGAAAAGGCTATTCTAAACCAATTAGTGCCCTACCTGCACCAAAACACCATCCTGGAAAGTTTCCAGTCAGGTTTCAGAGCCCACCACAGCACAGAGTCTGCCTTGTTGAAGGTACACAACGACCTGCTTCTCGCCATCGACACCGGCGACTGTGCAATCCTGCTCCTTCTCGACCTCAGCGCAGAGTTCGATACAGTGGACCACACCATCCTTATTGACCGTCTCCGGTACGCGGTTGGCATTGATGGCACTGCCCTGAGCTGGTTCGCTTCGTACCTCAAAGATAGGAGTTTCGCCATCAACATAGGCAGTTATTCCTCTGCTCCAGCTAGCCTCTCCTGCGGAGTTCCACAAGGCTCCATCCTAGTCCCCATTCTCTTCTCTCTATACATGCTCCCCCTTGGCCAAATCATTCAAAGGCACGGCATTTCTTTCCACTGCTATGCCGATGACACTCAGCTTTACCTCCCCCTGAAACCCAACAACCAGTCAAATTTAAACAGCCTCTTACACTGCCTTGAGGACATAAAATGTTGGATGGCACAGAACTTCCTCCAATTAAATGAGAGCAAGTCTGAGGTCATCCTATTCGGCCCCCCCGACTCCATCAAATCGATAACAGGCAGTCTTGGAGGCCTATCCTGCCTAGTCAAACCGCATGTCAAAAACCTCGGCATGATATTTGACTCTGCATTAAAATTTGATAAGCAAGTCAACGCTGTGGTAAAAGCCAGCTTCTTCCAACTTCGTACCATAGCTAAAATCAAACCTTTCCTCCAATTCGACGACACAGAAAAAATCATTCACGCTTTCATTTCCTCCCGCCTAGACTACTGCAACTCCCTATACACTGGGATCAGCCAATCTTCCCTGTCCCGCCTGCAACTGGTCCAAAACGCCGCAGCGAGACTCCTGACGGGTACCCGTAAAAGGGACCACATCACCCCGATTCTGGCCTCTCTCCACTGGCTCCCTGTACGATACAGAATCAACTTCAAGCTCCTCCTATTCACGTATAAAGCCCTAAATGGACATTCCCCCCCCCCCTACATCAAAAATCTTCTAACCCACCTCTCTAACTCCAGGTCCCTCAGGTCGGTCGACTTGGGGCTACTCACTATCCCGCGGTCTAGGCTTAAGCTCAGGGGTGACTGCGCTTTTGCGGTTGCAGCTCCTAGACTGTGGAACAGCATCCCTCTCCCCATCAGAACTGCCCCCTCCATCGACTCCTTTAAGTCCAGGCTCAAAACCTATTTCTACTCCCTAGCGTTTGAGGCTCATTGAGGAGGTGCTGTGAACTGTTTGCGTGCTATTGTATGTTTCATTTTTTTCCTTAGTACCTAATCAGATATACAGCACTTTGGTCAACGTGGGTTGTTTTTAAATGTGCTATACAAATAAAATTGACTTGACTTGACTTGACTTGACTTGCCTGCACATAATCCATATTCCTCCACTCCCTGCATATCCATGTGCCTATCAAAAAGTCTTATAAATGCCGTTATCGTATCTGCCTTCACACCAACCCCAACAGCGTGTTTCAAACACGCACCACCCACTGCGTAAAAAAGACTTTTCAAACATGCACCACACATCTCCTTTAAACTTTGCCCTTCTCACCTTAAAGCTATGCACTTAGACAGCTGAGGAAATTCAGAGTGTCTCTGAGGATCCTTCATTGCTTCTACTCTGGGGCTGTAGAGAGCATCCTGTCCAGCAACATTACAGTCTGGTTTGGGAACAGCCCTGCCCAGGACAGGATGGCCCTGCAGAGAGTAGTGCGTTCGGCAGAACGCACCATGGGAATTACACTCGCCCCCCTGCAGGACCTATACATCAGGAGATGCAGATCCAGAGCAAGCAAAATTATGAGGGACTCCTGCCACCCCAGCAACGGACTGTTCGAGATACTACGGTCAGGCAAACGCCTCTGCTGTCACTCTGTGAAAACGGAGAGGATGAGATGGAGTTTCTACCCACAGGCCATCAGGACTGTTAACTTTTATAACTCCAGGGACTAAATTTTGTCTTCTCTATATTAACTTTATTAACTTTATTTATATGCTGTAACTGTAATTCTTTTTTGTGCACAATCCGCAGGCATTGCCACTTTCATTTCACTGCACATCGTGTATGTGTATGTGACAAATAAACTTGACTTGACTTGACTTGACTTGACTTGACTTGACTTGACTTGACTTGACTCGAGTCTAGAATTTGATATTACTATCCTGGGAAAGAAGTTCTAATTGCCTACCTATGCCACACATAACTTTATATAATTCTAACAGGGCTTCCCTCAACCTCCGGCATTCCAGAGAAAATAATCCAAGTTGTCCAACCTGTAGCTGATACCCCCTAATCCAGCAACATTCCGATAAACTGCCTCTGCAGCCTTTCCAAAGCCTCCGCATCCTTCCTGTAATGTGGCAACCAGAACTGCATGCAACACTCCAAATGCAGCCAAACCATTGTCCCATAGAGCAGCATCATGAGTTCCTGAAATCTGAAATAAAAGCAGATATTATTGGAAATACACTGCAGCTCAATCAATGTCTGAAATAAGAAGGATCATAATTTGCAGTGCAATGCTTCATCACAACCAATGAATGAAATATGAATAGCAATTACATAACAAATATTAACAAATACTAGTGGGAGAGTCTAGGACGAGAAGTCATAGACTCAGAATTAAGGACATTCTTTTAGGAAGGAGATGAGGAGGAATTTCTTTAGTCAGTGGGTTGTGTATCTGTGGAATTCTTTGCCACAGAAGGCCGTGGAGGCCGTCAGTGGATATTTTATAGGCAGAGATAGATTCTTGATTAGTACAAGTATCAGAGGTTATGGGGAGAAGGCAGGGGAATGGGATTAGGAGCGAGAGATAGATCAGCAATGTTTGAATGGGAGAGTAGACTTGATGGGCCGAATGGCCTAATTCTGCTCCTATCACTTGTCATCTTATGATAATGGGGCAAAAAACCAACTGACAGACACCAGTCACAATATTCATGTGGTTCCATAAAAGTCAGTTAAATAACCATAATTGGAAAAAATCCTTTACAGAGAACAAAATACTTTTAAGAGCAATCATTGTTGAAATGTAATGAAAGTTGGCAGCCATTTTGCCCAAGTTCTCATAAAGCAATGAAGTCAAGTTTTCAATTAGGTTGGCTGAGGAAAAAAAATAAAGTCCCTGCTCTTCAATGTTGTGGGTGTGCAAGTATGTGTAATGGTCTGACAAGATAGTTCAACTACTTAAGGCAGAGAACAGCTGAATCATTTATGAGTATGGACTGAGTACCTTCATATCCATTTAAAGTGGCAAATACTCTCCAACTAGCCTCAACTATTTGAACATTTGGAATCTACTTTCTGTCATTCTCAAGTAGCATTGGATTTTATCTCTTTGTTGGCCAAAAGTTCTAAATATTGTCATAAAGACCCACTTCAAAATACTCTAATTTTTCATCGATTTTGCCATCTCAGCTTGCATGCCATGATAGTTACGGCGTCAACCGCCACTGAACTGAATTCCACGGCATATCAAGGAGTGTTTCTTACTCTCCATTTCAAATACCTTAAATTTCATCGTATACTTTTGTCTCTCATAAATTTTAATGGTCAGAAAGTCTGTTGAAACTCATGGACTCTGTTTGCACATGGATCACTATCTGACTGAGTTGTTGGATTGGATGTAGTGTTCATGGTATAATACCCCTGCAGGCATTTGAAGATGGAAATGAGAAGAGAAAGTGCGCATAAGAAGTTGGATAAATAACGTGAATCTAACATTAAAAAGTGGGAATATTATCTGATTCATTGGTTGAGAGCAACATGAAACATTGAAAAACCTTTGCTCAAAAAATTATAGATTGCATAGTGTACGAGCCAGAATAGATTGAATCTGGCCTGTGGAAAAATATGATTAATTCACCAAATGGATTTTTCTCCTTCCACATTTAATTAAGCAAAATGGGTTAATTTGAATATCTGGAGCACTGTGGCTGTTAAGCCTCCTTAGTCTGAGCCTCTGTAGGCACTGATTTGAACAGCCTTTAGCAGCATCACTGATCAAATGCATTAGTATTCTCCCTTTCATCTAAGCGACACTGAGTTTCAATATTATTCAGTGATAAGGTCCAAGGTACTGCAGTGCAGATTTTCAATTTAGCTTATTCTGTGAAATCATTCTGCTTGCAGTCCTGGTCTTAAAGGGGCTGGTATTGCACCATCCTTTTAAAAATAACTTGTTTATTTCCTTAGATAGACACAAAAACCTGGAGTAACTCAGCGAGTCAGATGGCATCTCTGAAGACGAGTCTCAACCAGAAACGTCACCTCTTCCTTTTCCCCAGAAATGCTGGCTGACCCGCTGAGTAACTCCAGCTTTTTTTGTCTGTCTTTATTTTAAACAACCATCTACAGTTCCTTCCTACACAAGTGTATTTCCTTCTTGATTTCTCTTGTTAATCATCGGGAAGATTGAAGTTGATGTCATTGGTCCCTACTGGAAACTTTATACTTGCCGCGGTTTAATTCAAATGGCTTATAGCTGATTTGACCTTGTTAATGCTTTTATCTCTTTGCAGATGCTGGTTTGACCAATGTTTAGTACAGTTTGATACTGCTTCAGAAATGAAGAAGTCTATGCCTGCATGTACCAAAACATGGCATCTTGTAACGATCAACTCACCTTCTGAGTATCCATCATATGTAATGCATATGTCACAAGCTTAATGAAATGTCCTATTTGCTTGGATAAGTTCACTGCCAATAACAATCCAAAAGGTTTGACACGGTCCAGGAGAAAGCAGGCTGTTTGATTAGCATTCCACAGTTCTCCTAAACATTGATTTCCTTTAAAAAGACACAAAGTGCTGGAGTAACTCAGTGGGTCTTGCAGCATCCCTGGAGATCATCGATAGGTAATGATTCAGGTCTGAATTGAATTGGAATTTGAAATGGAATTTGAATTGGAATTTGAAATGGGAATTGAAATGGGAATTGAAATGAGAATTGAATTGAATTGAATTGAATTGAATTGAATTGAATTGAATTGAATTGAATTGAATTGAATTGAATTGAATTGAATTGAAATGAGTTGAGTTGAGTTGAGTTGAGTTGAGTTGAGTTGAGTTGAGTTGAGTTGAATTGAATTGAATTGAATTGAATTGAATTGAATTGAAATGAGTTGAGTTGAGTTGAGTTGAGTTGAGTTGAGTTGAGTTGAGTTGAGTTGAGTTGAGTTGAGTTGAATTGAGTTGAATTGAATTGAATTGAATTGAATTGAATTGAATTGAATTGAATTGAATTGAATTGAATTGAATTGAATTGAATTGAATTGAATTGAATTGAATTGAATTGAATTGAATTGAATTGAATTACTTTTATTAGCCAAATATGTATACATACAAGGAATTTGCCTTGGGGCTTTGCTCGCAAGTAACAACACAATATCGATAGCCAATTAAAAATAAAACATTATAATTTAAACATGTCAAGAATGAAATAAAATACCAGAGCAAAAGGAGGCTACAGACTTGATTGTTGAGTAGAACTACTGCTCATGGAAAAAAATGCAGTTTTTATGGCTGGCTGTGGCGGCTTTGACAGTCCGGAGTCGACTTCCAGAGGGAAGTGCTTCAAAGAGTTTGGGGCCAGGGTGAGAGGGGTCTGAGATGATCTTACCCTCTCGCTTCCTGGCCCTTGCAGTGTACAGTTCGTCGATGGGGGGAAGGTTGCAGCCAACAACCTTCTCGACTGATCAAACGATGCGCTGCAGCCTCCGGTCGGGACCCTTTTTCAAAAGCTGAGTGCAAAGCTTTTTAGACCCTTTTTTAGACTTTAGGGGTGGCATGGGGGTGCTGCGGTAGAGTTGCTGCCTTACAACATTTGCAGCACTGGAAGCCCTGGTTCGATCCCGACCACTTTCACGGGTAACTTCTGAATGGAGTATGTGCATTCTCCTCAGGATCGCGTGGGTTTTGTCCGTGATCTTCATTTTCCTCCCACACTCTAAATACATACAGGTTTGTAGGTTAATTGGCTTGGTATAAGTGTAAATTGTCCCTAGTGTCTGTAGGATAGCATTAATGTGTGGGGATCTTTGGTCAGTGCAGACTCGGTGGGTCGAAGGGCCTGTTCCCACGCTGTGTCTCTAAACTAAACTAAACTAAACTAAACTAAATTAAACCTAAAATGTCACCTATCCATGTTCTCGAGAGATACTGCCTGACCCGACCCGTTGGGTTATTTCAACACTTTGTGCCTTTTTCTGTAACACAGTATCTGCAGTCCCTTGTGTCTTTATATTAATTTCATTTACACTGGTGCACTATGGCTGTTGTGTGCCCTTTATACAAAATGCCATATTATACTTGCATAGGTTCCCTAATGGTACCTCCCACATCCATGACTTCTATCGCTAAGAAAGACAAGGACAACGGGCATGCGGAATCATTGTCACTTGCAGATTCCTCACCAGAAGCAATTCGGGCAGCTGCTTGCCACCACCCTCTCAAGGGAAATTAGGTCTGGGCAGGAAATTCCAGCTGTGCCTACATCTCGAGAAATGAATTACATTTATGCAATATTGTACTTGGGACAGGTAAATCTATCTCTACTCTCCTGTGATTTTTCAAGAAACAATGGCTTCAGTGACAGCCAGTTTTCAAACAGAAAGGCAGAAGACATGGCGTGGCCTTCTGGCATATTGCCACTGTCAGTGGAAATGCTCACTTGAGATCACCGTCACATTTTCACAAGCAAATCATGGCTTCATTTTGCGCTGTTGTATCACATCTGCAGGAGCCCCACCTCTATAGTCTGTGACAGTATTAGTATTAGAATAAATTTCAAGAACACACAAATTTCAAAAATACACTACATTTTCAGCTAAATTATTTATATACTTCACGAGCTGGAAAGGCCCCGGAGAAGATTTATGAGGATGTTGCCAGAACTTGAGGCCCTGTTAGGGGGTTAAGGCCCTTAGAGGGAGAGATTGAGCAGGCTAGGACTTATTCCCTGGAGAGCAGGAATATGAGGGGTGATCTTATAAAGGTCTATACGTTCATGAGGGGAATATATAGGGTGAATGCACAGAGTCTTTTACCCAGAGTAGGAATTAAGAATACAAGGACATAGGTTTAAGGTGAGGGTGGGGGGGAGTGGGAATTTAATAGGAACATGAGGGACAACTGTGGTGGGTATATGGAACAAGCTACCAGAGTAGGTAATTGAGGCAGGTACTATCACAACATTTAAAAGACATTTGGACAGGCACTTGGATGGCATAGATTTAGGATATGGGCCAAACACAGGCAGGTGGACTATAGAGATGTCGCCTGGACCGCTGAGTTACTCCAGCATTTTGTGTCTACCTTCAATTTAAACCAGTATCTGCAGTTCTTTCCTACAAAGGTGGACTATAGTTGGGTCATGTTGGTCAGTGTGGGGAAGTTGGGCCAAAGGACCTGTTTCCACACTGTATGACTCTATGATTCTATGACATCAACAGAGGACCCAACATTGACCCTTGCTGAACACCAGTGTCACACACCTCCATTCAGAATAACATCCCTCCACTGCTACACTCTGTCTTCTGTGACTGATCCAGTCTACCAAGTCTCCATGGATCCTATGTGCTTTAATCTTTGTAAAAGTTTACCATGACGGACCTTGTTAATTGCTTTACCAAAGTTCATGTGTGCAACATGCACTGCCTTACCTTCATTAATCATCTTTATCACCTCCTCAAAAAACACATGGAATGACCTCCCCCACACAAAGTCATACTGACTATTCTTAATAATAAAGCTTTGCTTTTCCAATGCGAGTAGATCTTATCACTAAAAATATACTAATAACATCACAGCATTGTTTCCTTACTAAGGTCATAAGATCATAAGGAATCTTAAGTCCCCAGAGTGCACCTTGAGTAAATTTTGCTTGAAACAACAGAGGGCAATCTGCATTCTTTTATTAATGATCGGAGTGTTCATATATCAATCACTGTTATCTCAGCAGACGTTATACTTGGGAGAAATGATTTACAACATGTTTTTCAGTCAATTAAAACATTTTTGAAAGTCAGTCAGTCAGTCAAGGTTGCACCATAGGGCACCAATTCACCCAGAAACAGACTCTGCTGGCGATATTGAATGAAATGACCAGTTAATCCACCTTAGGGGACGTTGGTTGAATGATAAATATTGATCAGGATAGTGAGAAGAAGTCAGTTATTTTTTTCTCAAAAAGAACAGTTGGATCTCACACATCCACTCACCAAGATAGCTGAGCTCTATTGTTCAATGTTATTATGATTGTTAACTGATGTTCTTTTATTTTTCCTATTGTCTGCGGGCGTTATGCTAGCAGCAATTTGAGACTGCAAGCTTAGTATTGGAGCTTGGGGGCATTTGTTGCTGTGGAGTAGTTGGGTGTAAGTGGATAGGAGTGGTTAGCTGAAGCCAAGGACCACAGATGGAGTTTATCCTTGCCCTGATCCCTGACCCTCCCCTCATGCCTCCAGTGTATCAACTGGGCCAAATTAATTAGAAATTTGTATAGGAAGGGACTGCAGATGCTGGTTTAATCCAAAAATAGACACAAAAAGCTGGAGTAACTCATCTCTGGAGAGAAGGAATGGGTGAAGTATTGGGTCAATACCCTTCTTCAGACTAGTCAGGGGAAAGGGAAATGAGAGAAAAAGACAATGATGTAGAGAGATAAATAAGAATGAATGAAAATATGCAAAAAAGTAACGATGATAAAGGAAGCAGGCCATTGTTAGCTGTTTATTGGGTGCAAACGAGAATTGGGTGGGGGAGGGATGGAGAGAGAGAGAGGGAATGCTGGGGTTACTTGAAATTAGAGACATTTGATTATTGTCCACCCACTTATTTACTATCTTTTCATGTTCCACTGACACCTTATGCATATTTAATTGAAAAAATGCCTTGACCTGAAATGTCACCTGTCCATGTTCTCCAAAGAAACTGCCAGAGGAGGTAATTGAGGCAGGTACAGTCATAGTGTTTAAGAGACATTTGGACAGGTACATGGGTAGCAAAGGTTTAGAAGGTTATGGGCCAAGCGTTGGCAGGTGGGGCTCGTGTAGATGTGCCATGTTGATTGGGCTGGGAAAGTTGCGCCAAAGGGCCTGTTTCCATGTTCTATAACTCTATTTTGGGATTCCTTGTCTTTGCTCAGATGTTCAAATAGTGTCTGTTAACAGTTACATGATTTTTTTTCCCTAGGTCAATTCATTATGTAATGGGATTTCTACTGCTTTTGTCTTTCTGAAAAGCTTGAATAACAAAAGCAAGTTTCAAGGCAGGAGAAATTATACTAATGCTCACATGCTGGTACCTTTGCACCTGCACTTCTACAGAGTGACAACTCTACTTCCAGCTGCCAATGGAGAAACACTTGTGCAAGCTGTGATTCATAAGATAGTATGACACTGAGGTATATCACAAGATATTATGATTTGCAAAATATTTAATCCACAGGTACAGTACTAACAATGTGAAGGTCAAAATACTCTTAACCTTTCTGCTTTCAGATCAATCCAAGGATCGTTCACTCACATTAATCAATCGCAGCACTTCAAAGGTATAAAACAATTGAGGGATGTCTTGTTTTCCCGAGCAAGCAATTACATCTCCTTCATTAACAAGCACCAACAGCATGACATGCCTGTGCAATTTCACTGATTGGCAAGATCAAAAATGCCCCGGAGGTCATAGATTGCATCAGCATGGTTTGGTGCACAGAGAATAAACTCATACACATCTAAAAGATTTTCATTCTCAGAAATTACAGTTAGTACCATCAACAAATGTCAGTCGATGCACACTTTTCAAGTAGCTATTCAACTTAGTGTTATATCCAAAGCAAAATGGGAAAGAAAGTCGAACTGGTTATATCTTTTTTTTAGTTTGATTATGAAATATGCCAATTGCTGCCAAGGCCAGTGTTTAACGCAATTTCCTGATTATCCTGGTGGGGAAACTACCCTTACAGAACATTTGGGAGAAGATTTAATTTAGCTTAGTTTATTATTGTCATGTGTACCGAGGTACAGTGAAAAGCTTTTGTTGCGTGCTATCTAGTGCTCATTCCTATCCAGTGACAATTATGGAAAGGTAATGCTTTTTCAAGTCAGGGTGACAAATGAGTTGGAAAATGGTGCCTTTTCTATGCCCAGGAACCCCTTATCCTTCTAGATCGTAAAAGTTGTCAGTTTAGTGTGCATTTTTTTTCTGCCATCTTGCAAGCACCAAATGTCCCAGAGAATGGTTCAAACCCACTTTGGAACAGATAATTTTTCAAGCCAATAACTTGTATACCAATGAACATTTTGACATCTGATTTTGATAAATCTATGGATCAGGCATCAGATAAGCTTTGCTTAAGTTCAGCTGACATAGATGCAGCCCAACAAGCAGGAATGCACAGTAGAAACAAGGAACTGCAGATTCTGGTTAAAACACAAAAGGACACGAGGTGCTGGAGTAACTCGGCAGGTCAGGCAGCATCACTGGAGAACATGGATTATGAAGGTAATGTTTCAGGTCGAGACTCTTCTTCAGAACATATGACCTTTCGGGGCTAGGTTGTTCTAATGAGAGCTGTAATTACCTGCCGGGGAAAGATTCTAATCTTACCTGCCATGGCAATGATTGCTATTTAAGTTGTGCATGTAGTCATTCATGCCCATGTGATAACCCCTGATGGAGCCACAGCACATTGGGGGTGATACACATTGTGAAGAAAATCCTGTGTGAGATGTGTGGCTTCAGACCAGAGAAGATCTACAAGATTTCCCTGGCTATGGTTTGACCATTTGGGAAGTGGATGGCTGCTTAAAGGTGCTGAATTCACTAGAGAAGAAGGGTAAGGCCACATCCTTGTCAATGCTCAGTGGGGGGACTCTGCCACAAGAGCAAGAGAAAACTGTCCATATGCCTAAACAACTGATGCTTGTCTTTGAAATTTCTCAGAGGATATGTCAATGGAATAGAGGAAAGGACAGATGTCAAGGATATGGATGGCATTGGGAGTAGACAACTAAGAGAAGCATAAAAATTAAGTTAGGTGTAGACAAGGCTAAAAACACAATTCACCTCAATCATTTTGTTCTCATTGTTATGAGTTGAGGCGAGGTTAACCCAGAGTTGTCAGAACCCTTGAGGTGGCATCCTGCATAGCGATCATATGACAAAACTATGGAGAGGACAACCACCAAACACTTGGCCATCAAGATCAAGTGTGGCAACTTCTTCATAAGTGGTAGGAATAGAATTAGGCCATTCGACCTATTAAGTCTACCATGTCATTCAATCATGCCTATCTATATCTCCCTCCTAATCCTATTCTCCTGCCTTCTCCTCATAACCCTTGCCACTTGTACTAATCAAACAAACAATTCTTGTTTGCAGCAGGGCTTCTTCTGGGGAGTAGGTCACTGTACTAAACATTCCCAACCAAACACAGGCGACAAGGTGAGAGGAAACTCAGGAGAAGGCAAATGTTGCCAGCTGTTACAAAAGGTACAAACATTTCTACCTCCACCATCACCACAAACCTGGAACGTCAGCTGAATCAGGAGGATGAGTAGGAAATACAGGGCAAAAAGACCCCTACTCAAGAGGCCTGGGTGAAACCTGCGATAAACCATCATTGTGCCTAGTCTAGAGGCTGCAGAGACGATTGAGAGAGGGGCAGAGGCAGAGACAGTCTGAATCACACAAGGGAGGAAATGAGCACCAAAGCATCCAGGAAGAGATAGGTTCAAGGGGAACAACTTCCAAAGATGGAAGGAAAAGAAGATGAAATTGGCAATGTGCCCACGAGAATTACAACAAAACTATCCTGTGATTTATAGACAATAGACAACAGACAATAGGTGCAGGAGGAGACCATTCGGCCCTTCGAGCCAGCACCGCCATTCAATGTGATCATGGCTGATCATTCTCAATCAGTACCCCGTTCCTGCCTTCTCCCCATACCCCCTGACTCCGCTATCCTTAAGAGCTCTATCTAGCATTTTTCAATTCTTCTTGCATGAAACAAATCCTAGGATTAGAAATGAAATGTCAGTTTTAAGCACTTTTAGATTAGTTACAGTACTATTAAAACCCAAGTAAATCTACCAGCAATCTAATACTATAACTGCTTTCAATTTTAGATCTGCATTTTTCCATTTATTCCTCCCAGGGCTTCCATGTGTGATATTGCTAATTAAAGATCATTCTCATGGATTAATTAAGGTCAATTTAATGTACTTTAATTTATCTTTATATTTGGCTACTTAAAAATGTGCATATATTTGTGCTTAAATGTGCTTGCATTTTAAGTTCCTAATTTGTAATTTTCTTTGGTTCAGGCTTTCTGAAATTCAATTTCAAATATAAATCCTGTTCTAGTCCATAGAAAAGCACCCCAAAAAAAAGGCAAATTATGAGAGGTTAATTGTGAGTTTATTCTCAATGGCAATTTTGCAAAGTTATTCTGATGACGCATCAACAATGTTAGACCCCTTGTGCTCAATTTAACATTTATATACGGATATTTTGGTGGTCACTCACTGTGATATATTTGATGTTATGCTCACTGTGGTACAAAGACTACTTCAATTCTGGTTGAGTATTGGCTTAGGTAATATATTTTGAGCCAGCACATCTATGACGTGCCTTTATGCCACTTCCTTTGATGGAGAGTAGAAATGATTATGTAGTAATAATAATAATAATAATGCATTTTATTTATATAGCGCTTTTCATATACTCAAAGACGCTTTACAGAGATTTTGAGAACATAGGTAAATGAATAAATAGATAAATAAGTAAATAAATAAATGAACAGAGAAAGGAGACAGAAGGTGAGGTGACCTTCAGTGGTTGAAGGCAGTACTGAACAGGTGAGACTTCAGCGATGTTTTGAATGTGGTGAGTGTGGGGGAGTCTCTAACGGTTTGGGGTAGTGAGTTCCATAGGGTGGGAGCAGCGATGGAGAAAGCCCTGTCCCCCCAGGATCTGAGTTTAGTCCGGATGTGGGGGGATAGGAGATTGGCAGCGGCAGAGCGGAGGGTGCAGGTGGGAGTGTGCCTGTGGAGGAGGTCGGTCAGGTAGGATGGGGCCAGGTTATGGAGGGCTTTGTAGGTTATGAGGAGGATTGCTTCTCTTTAGCATGTATGTTTTGAATGTGAAGGGGGTTAGATATGGTACTACTTTTGCCACTGGGCTGGGCGTTTGTGAGTTTGGATCCCAGACCATGAGTAGAACAAATGTAACCTGACGTACCGCAATCCAGAATTAATCTTACACTGGCAAATGTGCTCCCTTTTAGTTGTGGTACAACCAAAAGCAAATCTACTTTCTCAGGTGGATGTAAAAGATCACATGGCACAAGGAATACCAGAGGATTTTCCTCTAATATAGACACCACTGTTTATCCTTGATATCCTAGCCAATATTTAACATTCAATCACTTTAAATATCTGTTTACTGACACATTGTTATTTGTGGGAGCTACTTATGTACAAATTAGCCTGTATTATTTACAACAGTGATTACATATCAAAAGCACTTCTTTGGCTGTAAAGCACTTTTGATTGCCCCGGGATAGTGAAAGACAGTCACTCCAAGCTCAGATATAGTGAATGATCACTTGGTGTAGTCAATATTTATGAATCTACATACAAGATGAAGTTGTCACCCTTGAGAAACAAGAGAACCTTTCAGAGTTATGCTCTGCAAGTTTTTTTTAATATCACCAACAGAAGGTAAAATAAACGGTGAAGTCACCCACGACATAAAGCGAATACTATTATTAATGCGACAGTAAATAAGCAGCATGCTCTTTACCTTCAAATGTCATTAGGAAAGTGATCAAAGGAATGGACAATTTCAATTTTAAATGAGAATGCCACCATGTCACAACAGTTTGAAAAAATAATATTCCTATGTGAACATATGACAAGAAAGTGGTGAAGGCACTTTATAATACAAAATCAGCAAAACATTGTTCTGTCAATTTCTAAATGCTCTGATTTCTTCAAATATATTACTAAGTTGCAATTCATCTGCTGCATTCTATTATTCTCTTGAGCTGTGATATGTTTCCATTTGCGTTATTTTTCCTTGCAGTTGAAGAAGTAATTTATTGTTATATAAACCCATATGGACAATTCACTAGTTCTTCTAAAATAGGCTAAAAACTATGCTGAGAAGATTGGAAATATTTTTGCTTCCTGAACTTTGTATAGAAGAATGTAATTACACTGAAAATGTATGGAGCAGCTCTTGCAAGCACTGGAAAATTCTAGTTATGAAAGATTGGTAGGTCAGCAACAAGTTCAAGCACCGGTTTCACTGACTATTTCATGTCTACGTTTTTCTCATCAGTATATACTGTATATACCATATACCATATAGTTGGGAGCAGGGAAGAAAGCATTAGACTGCAAGGAAGAAGTAGACGGTCTGATTATTTGGGTAGAAAAGTGACAAATGTAATTTCATCTGTGAAAGTCTGAGGTTATGCATTTGGGGAGTTACAGTAAGCAATATGATGTTCAATAGATGTGAACTGCTGACAAGTCTGAAAGAATAGAACAGAATGTATATTCACACATACTTAAAAGAAGCAAAAAAATTAAAAATTACTGTAAGCAGGTCAGGCAGTATTTGTAGAGAGAGAAACAGAACTAATGTTTCAGACGAAGACTTAACACAAAGTACCTCAGTGGGCGAGGCAGCATCTCTGGAGAACATGGATAGGTGATATTTCTGGTCGGGTCCCTTCTGACCCACTGAGTTACTTGAGTGCTTTGTGTCTTTTTTTGTAAACTAGCATCTGCAGTTCTTTGCTTCTAATATTTCAGACCAGTGATCTTTCACCAGAATAAGGAAGCGTTAGAGTTCAAAAATATTTTAAGTTGGAGAGAAGGTGAAGGATTGGAAAGACCAGGAGGATGCCTGCAATTCGATGGACACCAAGGGAAGGTGAATGGCACATGATGTGTTTCCAGCTGAGAGACAATGGTAAAGGCAAACTAATATTCCAAAAGGTATTAGGGCAAGTTAATAAGCTGGTTAAAAAGACGCAATGGGGTGTTTTAGTCTTTTAGCCATTGGATAGAATATAAAGCGAGGGGGTGAGGAGTTAGAACTATGTAGTATACTAATTAGAGTATAGCTTGCATATGGTGTACATGTAAAATGTGATTACACTGAAGATGTGTGGACATGTTCTTGAAAGCACTGGAAAACTCTAGTTAACAAAGATTAGATATACTTAGTAATTTTCTCTGGAACAATGGAGACTAAAGAGAAACAGTTGAGATGTATAACATTATGAGGGGTCCAGATTGATTGAACAGAAAATACATATTTTCCTTCACATCTAAATGCAGCAAGACCCAGATAATGTACAGGCCTGGGCTCATAAGTAGAAAGTAAGATTTGAAGCACATATGAGACAGGCAATGATGATATTCAAGAAGAGCAAATCCAGCTATTCACCCTTGACATTCAATGGCATTTCCATCACTGAATCCCTCACTATCAATATCCTGAAGGTTATCATTGATCATAAACTGAACAGGAGTTGCTGTATCTACAATGTGGCTAAATGAACAGGTCAGAGGTTAGTAATCCTGTGGCGAGTAATTCATCTCCTAACTCCCCAAAGCCTGATCATGATTAACAAGGCTCAAGTCAAGAGTGAGATAAAATACTCTCCACTTGCCTAAATGTGTGCAACTTCCTCAACACCTTGACACCTTACAGGAAATGGCAGCTCGCCTGATAGGCACCTGATCTACAACCATTCACTCACTCCACCACCACTGCACTGTAGCAGCAGTTTGTACCATTTTAAGGATGCACTGTAGCAACTCATGAAGGCCACTTTGATATAACTTTCCAAACCCATGAACACTACCAGTTAGAAGGGAAAGAGCAACAAAGCATGGAAGCATCACTACCTGCAAGTTACCCTCAAAGCCACGCAACATCTTGACCTGAACATATGTTGCCATTCCTTCACCTTCATTGGGTCAAAAGCCTGGAATTCTCTCTTTATCAATATTTTGGGTACATCCATGTGTCATGGATTGCAGCAATTCAAGAAGGCAGCTCACCATCACTTCTCAATGGGAATTAGGGATGGGGAATTAAATGCTAGCTCAGCCTGCAAAGCCCAGATCCCATGAATGAGGTTTTTTAAAAATGCATTCTTCACATTTAAACCACACCTGGATATGTAGTTGAAGATCTCTGACCTGCAAGATTATGGACATTGAATTGGATGGTAGGATTATACTTGCTGGCTCTTTTTTGGCTGACATGGTCATATTGAAACTAATGGCCTGCTTATACATTATATATTTTTGATGATTCTCTGAAACCAAGGCTTAAACTAATCTCGAAGAGGACAAAAGTTCAAATCCCACTAGAGTTGATGCAGAATTTAATGCCAGTTTCTGCTAAAATTCTGGAAAAAAAAGCTTCACATTTAAATTCATATTCTACTTTAAGATTTATGAATAGTTACTACGCACGATTTACTGTTCACATTGTTAGTTACCCCTGAGGTTGTGTATCTTAGTAATTCTGTATTGCACATCATTGTGGATTCTAAGACATTAAGAAAATGCATAGGTTACATTGATATTTAGAATCCAGGTGAATCAAAGACTATAGATATGAGACAGAAAAGTGTGGAGGCCTGTTTTAAACTGCTCATAATCTTAATGAATAGCAGAGCTAGCTTTTGGGATCACCTGGCCCATTCCTACTTCTATTTATTGCATTGCTAAGTTTTTACATGATTATTAGATTGATAGTTTAGTGATCAATAAACCTTTGGTAATAAACCAGAATTTATTAATATATGAACATATATAACTTTTTTTTTTAAATTGCAGATGCTTGAAATCTGAATTAAATTTCAGATAACATATTTTTTTCCTTAATGGCATCAGAACTAACCAGTAGGACACCTGTACTAATCAAGAAGTGTGACAGAGGTTCAGGATTCAGAAGGCAGTGAGGAAG
Source organism: Rhinoraja longicauda (assembly GCF_053455715.1). Lineage (NCBI taxonomy): Eukaryota > Metazoa > Chordata > Chondrichthyes > Rajiformes > Arhynchobatidae > Rhinoraja > Rhinoraja longicauda. Next base: position 38,995,769 of record NC_135956.1, on the reverse strand, counting down.
AAGCTGTCCTTAACCCTCGACATCCAAGCTTTCAAGCTTTTCTATCTTCTCCAAGAAGGTAAAAGAGAGAAAAGAGAATGTCCAGGGTGGCTGGTATACTTGAAGATACTTCCAGCTTTCCTGATGCACCACACCATGAAGATGGATTGGAAGGAAGAAAATTACAGTCCTTTGGCCTTCCTAGACAAGGTGCTCATTGCCACCTTAGGAATCCTTCAAGAGTCATCTTTCAGCCTTCCTCTTTCCTATATAACACTCAACAAAGTGCGGTAATGAAATAGAATATCGTAATAGGCTGTTATAAAGAATAAGGTTGAATAAAGAAGCATCACAACGACAGAGAAGGCTACCGAGTTACATATAAAGTCTCAGGTTAAAACTGTAAATCAACCCCTTCCAGGATGTATGTAGTGATTAATGTGGAGGGAATATTGTACAAGTTTGCATTTGGTTAACAATGCCATATTAGTATTCACTTGATAGAGATGTTCTGAGGCAAAATCTTCTTCCTGTGGACTTGGAGTTTTACAAAAAACAGCTTCCACAATTTATTGAAAGAGTTTGCACTGATGTTCTGGATAAAATCAGCCACAATTTGCTATTTTGAAAGTACTATAGCCAGGACTGAATCTCTTACAATGGTCTCAGATCATTTAAATATCAGTAACAGTTTCAGGATTCCTTTAATCTTTAAGCATTGCAAGCAAAATGTGTTCGTTTAGCAATACCCAGTGGAAAGAATTTTCACAAGTACATTTATAATATTGGTAACCATAGTGATAGGATCATTCTTACATAACAATAGTTGCGTCATTTAATGTAAACTTTTTGAGTAAGACTGCTGCATACACTTTATTAATGAACATATTATTGCATTTATATTTTAATGAAAAGCTCAATCCAGAGAATGATTTTGTTAAACTGCAAAATATGCTGTATTCTACAAATTTGCAGCTTGCTTATTTGCTCCAATTTTATATGTATGAAAGATGAAAATATTGTGACTTTTGGTGCCAAACTCAGAGAAAGCTTTTCATCAATTCTCAAGATTAATTGCTGTGATTACTTGACAGGATTTTGAAAAAAATATCTTGAAAAATAAGTACTTGTATCACCTCTTCCCAGTCTATTGTTGAGTGTGTACAGGCTTGCATAAACTTGACAAAATGAATACAATAATAATAACACAACCCAGCGGTATGAATATGGATTTCTCTAACTTCAAGTAACCCTAGCATCCCCCCTTCTCTTTATCTCTCCTCCACCCAAATTGTACTTCAAAGTCGTCTTGTTGAGTCTCATTGTCTGTAACTTGTTTTCGCCTAATCCCAAGCCTGTTTCCTTTATCATCGTTACTTTTTTAACGTATCTTTCATTCATTTGTTCTATATATCTCTATATCACTGTCTATACCTCACATTTCCCTTTCCCCTGATTCTCAGTCTGAAGAAGGGTCTCGACCTAAAACGTCACCTCTTCCTTTTCTCCAGAGATGCTGTCTGACCTGTAGAGTTACTCCAGCTTTTTGCATCTATCTTCACAATAATTTCAACCTTGGGTTTCCTTACAATGCTCTGATGCAGATTTGACCCCAGACCTGCTGCGGTAATACAAATTGTGCAGCTGTGAGTTGCTATCAATGTTGTGGCATATTGGTATGAATGTGAGGTGATGTGGGGGATTCATCCATTGGGGATTATGATCAGAAGAGAGAGGGATGTAAACCCATGGCAAGGTAGACCAAAGTTTTTCATATTGGGGCTGAAAGTGCATTTCTATTCACATAGTTCTCCATGGAATGTAAAAGCTTTGAAGTTACTGGGCTTTGAATCTATATTGTGGGTGGGCTATGATGCTGGTCACCAGATCATAACTTGGAAAATGTTATGAAGACACGACTTAATCTTTGGCTTTTGAAAGAACAGACTTAGGGTGCAGCTTAAACCAAGTATGAATTTGGAAGTTTGGTAGGAGTGGAATTTGGTACAGTGGAAGAGGGAAGTGATGATATTGATCTTCAGAACTTGAGCTGCATAAAGGTATATTAATAACAATATTTTTTAAATGCCCATTGTATAGAGCATGTCTATATGAGAAACTACAAAAGAAAATAAATAAATTGATATGAATTATATAAACTAAGATATGCGAGAAAAGGTTGGTGTCTAAACATTCATTGCATTACACATTGCTTTTGGGTGCTGATAATTCAAAATTTGGTTTTAATCAGTGTAGGTCACACGTGTAAACATTTCCAGAGGAAACTGATCAGAAAATTCAGTGATTGATTTCCGTTAGTGTATCTGATCTTTCCGCCATATCAGATACGCTCCATGAAAAATAATGTAATTGTCCATTTAATAAAGGTTTCCACCTGCACGAAGATTAATTGTTGCTCATCACTTCATGTTGCAACTTTTGTCGAACCACCTCAGTAAAATTATGAACATTTTGTGTTTGTGCTTTCTCTCCTCTGTTAAAGATGCACTTGACTAACATCATGTGACTGGACTGAGTACATTTAGGATTAACTGCAGACTGATCACATACCTTCCGATGCGTAAATGTTCTAGCTGCACTGATAGCTTATTTTGTGTATAAGGAATTATGTGCTTCTTTTCATCAATAAGAAATGAGAAATGGATGTTTAAATATAAGAATAGAAAACAATATTAAGCATATTACCAGAATTTAAGGGACAACATTTACGTGGACATTACCTGCAACATTATGATCTTCATTGGGATTTGGTTGCAAAACCATTAAGAATACAATTAAATACACCTGGATATCAAGTCTGAAGGCAAGGTTGGTATGTCTTTAGGCATAGTGGTAAGAAATAGAAAGAATTTAAGATTATATTGGGAATTGAATGCAGGTTCTCCTGAGAGCTGCTGTGAAATGATAGAATGGATAAATGCAGATAATTAACCTAGTTTTAAAGAAGGATTTCAAACATTCATATATATTTAATGTAGAACTTGATTTCTGAAGGAGAATGCAGTACACATTAGCTGCTATATTGTCTTTTTGGTGCAAGCAGCCTGAGTACATTGTAGATTTATGATACCAGAACAGGTTTTAAAGAGGAAAGGAGATTCAGCTAATTTAGTTTTACTTCTCGTACATCCCAATCTCAATGTGGGAAAGCTTTTACGTCATGTCACAGAGAGATCCCTGCTTGATAGAAATATAGAAACATAGAAAATGGGTGCAGGAGTGTGCCATTCGGCCCTTCGAGCCTGCACTGCCATTCAATATGATCATGGCTGATCATCCAACTCAGTATCCCGTACCTGCCTTCTCTCCATACCCCCTGATCCCTTTAGCCACAAGGGCCACATCTAACTCCCTCTTAAATATAGCCAATGAACTGGCCTCAACTACCTTCCGTGGCAGAGAATTCCACAGATTCACCATTCTCTGTGTGAAAAAAACTTTCTCATCTCGGTCCTAAAGGACTTCCCCCTTATCCTTAAACTGTGACCCCTTGTTCTGGACTTCCCCAACATCGGGAACAATCTTCCTGCATCTAGCCTGTCCAACCTCTTAAGAATTTTGTAAGTTTCTATAAGATCCCCCTTCAATCTTCTAAATTCCAGCGAGTACAAGCCGAGTCTATCCAGTCTTTCTTCATATGAACGTCCTGCCATCCCAGGAATCAATCTGGTGAACCTTCTCTGTACTCCCTCTATGGCAAGAATGTCTTTCCTCAGATTAGGAGACCAAAACTGTACGCAATACTCCAGGTGTGGTCTCACCAATGCCCTGTGCAACGGAAGCAGAACCTCCCCTCGCTATGAATGCCAACATACCATTCGCTTTCTTCACTGCCTGCTGCACCTGCATGCCTACTTTCAATGACTGGTGTACCACGACACCCAGGTCTCGTTGCATCTCCCCTTCTCCTAATCGGCCACCATTCAGGTAATAGTCTGCTTTCCTGTTCTGGCCACCAAAGTGGATAACCTCACATTTAAGATGGAAGAATATCTGCCATAGAATATTATGGCTTCATCTTCATTACAACAGGTTTAGCATTTAATCAAGTTCGCTATCTCAGTGCATAACCCAAGATGATTGTCTACCTCAAACAGAGATGGAAGGTCAATAGACAATAGACAATAGACAATAGGTGCAGGAGTAGGCCATTCGGCCTTTCGAGCCAGCACCACCATTCATGGCTGATCATTCTCAATCAGTACCCCGTTCCTGCCTTCTCCCTATACCCCCTGACTCCGCTATCCTTAAGAGCTCTATCTAGCTCTCTCTTGAATGCATTCAGAGAATTGGCCTCCATTGCCTTCTGAGGCAGAAAATTCCACAGATTTACAACTCTCTGACTGAAAAAGTTTTTCCTCATCTCCGTTCTAAATGGCCTACCCCTTATTCTTAAACTGTGGCCCCTGGTTCTGGACTCCCCCAACATTGGGAACATGTTTCTTGCCTCTAACATGTCCAACCCCTTAATAATCTTATATGTTTCAATAAGATCCCCTATCATCCTTCTAAATTCCAGTGTATACAAGCCTAGTCGCTCCAGTCTTTCAACATATGACAGTCCCGCCATTCCGGGAATTAACCTAGTAAACCTACGCTGCACGCCCTCAATAGCAAGAATATCCTTCCTCAAATTTGGAAACCAAAACTGCACACAGTACTCCAGGTGCGGTCTCACTAGGGCCCTGTACAACTGCAGAAGGACCTCCCTGCTCCTATACTCAACTCCTCTTGTTATGAAGGCCAACATTCCATTGGCTTTCCTCACTGCCTGCTGTACCTGCATGCTTCTTTTGATGCACTAGGACACCCAGATCTTTTTGTACGTCCCCTTTTCCTAACTTGACACCATTCAGATAATAATCTGCCTTCCTATTCTTACCACCAAAGTGGAAAACCTCACACTTATCCACATTAAACTGCATCTTGGTTTAAACTAAAGATAGACATAAAATGCTGGTGTAACTCAGCAAGACTGTTGTCAGACTGAAGAAGGATCTTGACCCGAAACATCACCCATTCCTTCTCTCCAGACATGCTGCCTTTCCCGCTGAGTTACTCCAGCATTTTGTGTCCATCTGTGGAAGGTCAAGACCCTGCCTGGACTATCAGCCGAATGCAAAAGGTGCTACAGAACTGTTTTAAAGAGTATGTGCCACCATGTGACATGTACCACTAACACCATTGATAAATCTTGTCGCAAGGGTACAGTAGAATACAATATGACTGCATTATGCTGTTATCTCATCAAGCCTAAAGTGATTTCCTTTGTTCAAGGCCATTATGTAGAAGTCAATAATTTATGCTCATTGATCTATGATATAGATCCAACATGTGTGAAAATATTTCAAAAGTAAATTAAAAGCAAATCATGGTCAACATTATTTGCATGTAAAATATATTTTCCATTCATAACCTCTCTGAAACAGTTTCCAAGAGACTGCAATATTTTTTCTAACAGACTAAAATAGAAAATATATGATTCAAGCTGCTTTAAGAAGGGGGAGGGGGGAATAGGGCTCACTCACTCAGTGATGACACCCTCTCCCCTTCCCTGTCCCCCCTCAACGAGGAATGGGCCCAACGGCTCCACTTGATCTAGTTATTCCTAATTACATTTTAAAATTCAAGAATGCCAAAGATATTTTTGCTGGGTAAATGTAAAAATTGTCCCTAGTGGGTGTAGGATAGTGTTAACGTACAGGGATCGTTGGGCGGCACGGACTTGGTGGGCCGAAAAGGCCTGTTTCCGGCTGTATATATATGATATGATATGATATGATATGATTATGGGTACATCCTTAAGGCACCCGATTCTATTCTTAGCTATTGATGTTTTTATTGCTTATGAAACAATCTAAATATTATAAATCATTCCTTTATTGCTCCCAAGGGGGAGCTTTACATGTTAGAAGTCAAGTCATTTATTCAACAACATGCTGTTGTGATTGTGTTTATGATAATTTAGGTTGTTTATCCAATTAAGTGCTTGAACTTCCATTGGAGGTCATCAAGTGAAGTCAGATAATGGGAATTTCTAATTGGAAAAGGCACCTGGATTTCAGAATATGACGAATTTCGGAGGAAACTTCAAGAGTTGATTGCATAGTGCAGTTGTAGTGCAAAAAGAGTTGCATTAGAAATATGGCTTCCTTTCTAATTTGGTTAAAAGGGTTTCAAAAACATCTACTCTACATGCATTACTTCTGTTGTTACCTCCTCTCCTAACATCGAGGGCAAGGATAGTGCTCTGCTTGTCCTCACCTCCCACCCACTATGCTCCATAATTTCCACCAGCTTTCATATGAGATTTCACCAACAGACGTATCGTACTACCCTCCCCTTTCTGCATTCCAGGATGATGGTTCCCTTCACATTTCAGTAGTCAACTCTTCCATTCACACTAACCACCTCCCTTCTCGTGGCACCTTTTCACGCAACTATTTTCCATCTAGACTAAATGGGTGATAGGAGAATCAAGAAACTGTTACTAGGCATGTACGATAGTTTGGGCTGAATGGCCTCCTTGATCATAAGGAAATGTGGTACAATTTACCTCCTCTTCTGTCTCTGGACTCACTGCTGCAAATCATTAAGGCACTGAGACAAAGAACTGAACATAAGGACGTAGACCATAAGAAAGAGGAGCAGACATAGGTCAGCTAGTCCTTTGAGCCTGCTTTGGTGATCAGTAAGACAATGGCTGATCCAATCTCAGCTGGCATACTTCACATCATTTTGGCAGGATAGGCAGATGTAAAAGCCATGACCATTCACTGACCCTGTGGGGTGGAAGGAGGGGGTGTCCAAAGGAAAGTGAAGGAAGGAGTCACTTACCTATCCCTGTAAATTAGCTCATGTAACAGCACCACACAGGAATAGGCACTTTGGCCAATGACGTCTGTGCGATTATGATGCCAATTTCAACTAATGCGATCTGCCTGCACAAGGTCTATATTCCTTCATTCCCTGCCTGTTCATGTGCTTGTCTAAATGTCTCTTAAATGTTACATATCTACTTCCATCACTTCCAATGGCCAGATACTCCATTCTCTATGTAAACAAAATATCTTTCCTCACAAAATTAAAGCCATGCCTTCTGGTATTTGACAATTCCACGCACTAAAAAGACTTTGACAGTCTACCCTATCTATGTCTCTCATAATTTTATACATTTTTAAGGAGACAAAATAAGAAATTAAGAGAAGGAATGAAATATAAAGCCAGAGGGACGGATGTGGGTGAACATTACAGGGGGAGGGGAAAGAGTCCCCAACATGTCCCCAACAACTCTCACCAACTTCTACACATGCGTGTAGAAAGCATTTTATCAAAATGCATCACAGCATGGTTGGGAACACCTCCATCCAAGACCTCCAGAAATTGCAGAGAATTGTGGACACAGTCCAGCCCCTCATGCAAACAAACCTCCCTTCCATTGACTCCATCTACACTTCACGCTGCATCGACAAGGCTACCATCATTGGGTGATGAGGATGGTGGGAAATGGTTTGAGAAATATGTATGCACTGGATGGGAGGGGGATAATAATAATAATAATAATAATAATGCATTACATTTATATAGCGCTTTTCTAACACTCAAAGACGCTTTACAGGGTTTACTAAAACATAAAAGAAAATCAATAGATAAATGAGTAAACGAAGAGAAAAGGAAAAAGAAGGTGAGGTAACGGTCAGTGATTGAAGGCAGTGCTGAACAGATGAGACTTCAGTGATGTTTTGAATGTGGTGAGTGAGGAGGAGTCTCTGACGGTTTGGGGTAGTGAGTTCCAGAGTGTGGGAGCAGCGATGGAGAAAGCCCTGTCCCCCCAGGATCTGAGTTTGGTCCGGATGGGGGGGGACAGGAGGTTAGCAGCAGCAGAGCGGAGGGTACGGGTGGGAGTGTGTCTGTGGAGGAGGTCAGTCAGGTAGGATGGGGCCAGGTTATGGAGGGCTTTGTATGTCATGAGGAGGATTTTGTACTGGATTCTCTGGGGGATGGGGAGCCAGTGGAGCTTGTAAAGGATGGGGGTGATATGGTCACGGATCGGGGAGTGGGTGAGTAGACGGGCAGTGGAGTTCTGGATGTGTTGGAGTTTGTTGATGATTTTTGAGGGTGAACCTCAAAGGGATGCAGAGAAAATGGGTATTTCTTGAAATTGGCAAATTCAATGTTCATACTGATGGGTTGTAAGCTACCCAAGTGGAATATGAAATACTGTTCTCCCAGTTTGTGTATGGCCTCACTCTGGCAATGGAGAAGATCAAGGATAAAAAGATCATTATGGGAATTGGAAGGTGAATTAAAGTGGTTAGCAACTGGGAGATCCAGCAGGCTTTGAGGGACAGAGTGCAAGTGTTCAGTGAAACAGTTGCCAAGCCATTTTTAAGCAAGATAGCATTCCTCTGATCACAAACATCTTTCAACCTTTCACCTTTTTAAAAACAATACTTTTCTGTGTTTTCTACAGAAGTATATTTATCAGGTCATAAGTGACAGGAGTAGAATTAGGTGACATTTTGGGGTGAGACCCTCCTTCATACTGAGAGTCAGATGAGAGGGAAACTGAGTTCCTGGCTCACTTCCAGGCCCACAGTTTCTACACTGCAGGCTCCAACCACCATGTTCAGCTCCAGGCCCACAACCTCCATCTGCAGGCTCCAATGTTGGAACCTGCAGCATGGAGACTGTGGGTCTGGGGCTGAGCCTAGAACTCAGTTTGCTTCTGAGCAGAACGTAGAGAACATAGAACATAGAAGTACAACGCAGGAACAGATCCTTTGGCCCACTATGCCTGTAACAATTAAAATATTCCCATATGCCTGCATGGGATCTATATTCCTGCATCCCTAGCCTGTTCATCTGTCTATCTGTATGCTTCTTAACTGATTCCACCATCTCTCCTGGCAGTGTGTTCAAGGCACCTGCCTCTCTCTGTGTAAAACAAACGGCCCACTCATCCCTTTTAAACTTTCTCTGTCATCTTAAAATTGTGCTCTCTAATATTTGACATTTCCATCCTGGAGAAAAGATTCTGATAATTTACCTTATCTCTGTCTCGCATAATTTTATAATCAGGTCTCCCCTCAGAATCCAATGCTCCAAAGAAAAAAACAACACTTTTTCTTGCTTCTTTGGCTATCCCATTACCCAAGAGGAGCCATAGCCAGAATATGTCTAATCCAGTAATATTGTTGTGTGAACTCTTGCCTACACAACGAGCTGAACTAAACTGTGTACACCAGATGACATGAGATTCCTCAGGGTGCTCCAGTTTTCTCCCACATCCCAAAGATGTGTGGGTCTATAGGATAATTGGTTTATGTAAATTGCTCCTCATGTGTAGGGTGAATGCAAAAGAGGTATTAGATAGATGGTAAGGCAGCTCTGCTTCCAATAAACTGCAGACCAAATTAAGTCAATCAGAAGATTGAATTACTTTCAGTCTGGTGCAGAGAATAAATTAACAATGTCATTTAACAATCACTTTTATTCTTTGAGGTTTTTTTATTGATAAGTATCAGAATGCTATATTCTCCAAAAACAAACTAAAGTTAATATTTAGTCATGGCATCTAGCTGTAACATTCATAATCTGATCAAGACTGTGGAAAAAAAACTCACTGACATCTTACCCAAGATTTCTTATCGACACTGTGTAATAGCTTGTTGGATGTCAAAAGTTCCTGAGCCTAAATGAGCCAAAAACAGTCAGCATTAAAAATATTATTGAGGTTAATTGTATTTTTATTTTCTGCAATTAATCTAGCCAGCTACAAGAGAGCAATTGATGTGTTAGGACCATAAATTAATAAACAGTTTACAAAATAAAGGGCCACAAGAGGCAGCTAATGCTGGACTCTGCACGAAAAGAAAGGAAATCTGCTGACGGAACTCAATGGTTCAGGCAGCATCTGCAGGGGAAAATAGACTATTGATGTTTCAGGTCGAGACCTCTCATCTAAACGGTGAGTCGTTGAGATGAAGAGTCTTGACCCAAAATTCTGGAAATAATCAGGCAGCATCTGTGGGAAAAGAAACAAAATCAATGTTTCAAGTCAGAGACACTTCTTCAGAATTTTCATTTTTATTGATTTTCCAATTTATTTGAATTCTATCCATGAGTTTTTCATCTTCAATAACTTTTGCCAAAAAAAGTTTTGATATCTTTTTATTTCTTTTTCTCCCCATTGATTTAGATTATTAAAATAATATTTTTAAATTCAAATTCAACTTTATTCAATTCACTGGGAATAATTTTGACTAGTTTGATGTTGTTTTTAATTTATATTGACTTACTGAGGTCATGAAATAAAAATGATTATTTTCTACCCATACAATAACAGATTCATTTTGAAATCTCCCACACTATGTCAGTGTCAATGTGTAATCCTCATTTATCATATTTTATTTCATTCTTCAAATTTCTCCCTAATCTTGCAACTAATCCATGTTTTCTTTACTTGCTGCCCCTGATGTTCATTCAATGTTTTTGAAAAACCATACGTTCAACCTGAGCTTGGCTTACTAAAGCATATATCAAAAACTTAGGCAAGGCCAGAAAGTTACTGCAATAACACTCCCACTGTGCATGATGGCAATTCAAGAAAATAAAATCAATGCTCCAGTTATTGGATCAGTTATGAATTAGGTCTGTTTAAAGTTTGTACCATTGCATCCGTTACAATGACAGCTTTGTAAAAATGTTATGTCAGTCCCGGGTTGTTTAATATAAAACATAATGGTGTGTTGTTTCTTTCTTCCAATGACAAATATTCAGTAATGTGGTGACATAAAAGGCTGCAGATGCTGGAACCTCAAGCAACAAAGAACCAGCTGAAGGAACTTTGCAGATTGAGCTGCAATATGCTGATGGTAGCTACATTGGATGAAAATGACTGACTAAGAGAACAATTATATATTGTTGGAAAGAGCAGTGATAGATGTACGTTTATGCAGCACCCCTCATATTCACAGAAAATGGGTCAGGAGTCAAGAGTGCTTTATTGCCATATGTCCCATATAGAACAATGAAATTCTTACTTGCAGCAGCACAACAGAAGCCCTTCTTCAGAGCTGGTGATGGACTGGGTGGTGTTCACAACTTTTTCCCGTCTTCTTTGTTCCTAGGCATTCAAGTTGCCAAATCAGGCCATGATGCTACCAGTCAACATGCTCTCTCTACTGTACACCTGTAGAAGTTCAAGAGAATCCTCTCTGATATACCAAATCTCTGTAATCTTCTCAGGAAGTAGAGATGTTGATGTGCTTTCTTCATAATTATCAATATGCTGGGTCCAGGAAAGATCTTCAGAAATATACACCCCCAAAAATTTAAAGTTTTTGACTCTCTCAAATGTCAAATCGCTTTTGAGTCATTTCAGAATTGTTGACGTTGTAAAGTAGGAGACATGGCATCTAGTTAGTTTAGCACATCCCATAAACAGTAAGATGATAATGATTACATTTCTGTTTTTGTGTGTTGTTATTTGAGATATTGTTGGAGAAAGTGATAAATGTTCTTACCTTCTTCAAAATTATTCAAAATTAATCTTTCTCATTAACCTTTCACAGAATATCATCCAGGGTTGTAGTTCAACAAGGCAGCAGAAGATCACACCTCTAACAATGCAAGTATCAACCTAAATAATCAATTTGTCAAAGTGAGATATGAACCTACATCCTTTAGATTCAATCAAAGACCAAATGACCCATGGCCGACACCAATTCTGAAAGTAAATTGTTGTACAATCCTTAAACATTCTCGGTTTATGTCTTTGGTTAATGCAAATTTACTTATTCAGTGTTAAATAAAGCTTCCTCATGGTTCATATACATCCATCATAATTGGAAAGCACCATATTGTGGAATGGGAAAACTGTATTCTAATGTGCTGGTTTCCAGTAATCAGCTTGGGCATTATCACTATTGTTTGAAACAATTTATAGCAGAGTTTGACATGAGGATCTGTAATATTTGATCATGTTTTGCTGATTTTGACAGGCAGGCACAGATTCATGTTTATTCCTCCATTTCTCTGGCTGCAGTTGTCTCCTGACCTCCATCACGAAGCTGTCAATTTTAATCTGTCTCATGACTACAACATTTGATCTTTTCGGCAGATGTACAATGATTCAATTCTGAAGAGCAATGCTACCTAAGAGAAGCACGGAAGATTTGTGTTGGGCAACCTTCCCCTCACACATACTGATGAGGATCCTCATCCTTGATTGAAAATTTTCATCAGCAAGTAAATCTGTGCTCACTTTCTGTTCAAATTTCATTGTGTTTCTCTGCCCATTAACTGCAACCTCCTACACCCCCAAAAAAATATACTAAAATCTTTCACTTCCTATAACACCAGTAGAGGTTAATTTTTTTAAAATCCATGGAGGTCATTCATCCATTAGGTTTATTCTAGCTCCCATCATGGCAATCCCATCTGTTCCATTGCCCCTCTCCTTGTTCCACTGTCCCCTTACATCTCATTCCCTTTTCAACATATCCCTCAACTCTCTCTTGTTTCTTTTTGCCATTTATTTCTATATAGTATGTAACTTTCACTTGATAATTAATTTGGATTTGGAACTTGTACCATGGTATCAGGACCACAACCTAGCCCTTAACATCCACATGATGAAAGAGTTGGTTATTGACATAAGGAAGCAAAGGGTGAACATAATCCTGTCCTCATCAACGGAGAGCTGCTGTAGAGATGGTCAACAGCTTCAAGTTCTTTGACATCCAAAGGCCAGCAACCTAATATGGTCCCTTCACATTGATGTGATGATCAAGAAAGCACACCAGCATACTTATTTTCTTAAATGTCTGAAAAAAATTCGGCATGTCCATTTGGATTCTCTTGAGCTTCTACAGATACGCGGCAGAAGGTATTCTGGTGGCATGCATCAAAACCTGGTTTGGCAACTGCTCTTTACCACGTGAACCTGCAGAGAGTGGTAACCAATACCCAGTTATTCATAGGCGTGTTACTTCTGTCCATCCAGTCCATCTTCATGGTGTATTGCATTAGGAAGGCTGCAAGTATTGTCAAAGATGCCAGTCACCCTGGCCATTCCCTTTTCTCTCTTCTACCACCTGGGAGAAGAAACAGCTTGAAACCCATGCTGTCCAGACATATGAACAACTTCCTATCAGAGCGAGGTCCAGCACAAATTGGAGGAAAAACACCTCATATTTCTCTAGGGCAGCTAACACCCCAGCGGTATGAATATTGACTTCTCTAACTTCAAGTAACCCTTGCTTTACCTTTCTCTCCATCCCTCCCCCTTCCAAGTTCTCCATCCAATATGACTGTCTCTCTGATTAAAGTTTATCTCTGCATGCTTCATTGTCAGCTTCTCCTAGCTAACAATTATCTATTCAACATTTTCCTTGCACCTCATCCCCTTTGATATCTCATGTTCATACCTTACCCTTCCTTATCTTTGTGTCTCCCTCTCCCCTGACTCTCAAACTGAAGAAGGGTCTCGACCCGAAACATCACCCATTACTTCAATCTAGAGATCGTGTCCGTCCTGCTGAGTTACTCTAGCATTTTGTGTCTATCTTCGGTGTAAACCAGCATTGCAGTTCCTTCCTAACATAAGAACAACTTATTCCCCACTACCGTCAGACTTCTGAACCAAACATCTCTTTCACATTCCCTTCCAAGAATTGCTGCCACATGCTCATAGTTCATTTAGTTATTCAGTTATTGAATTTTAACATAACATTTTTACATAACTGTCTTGACCATTCTAATGTTTTACACAAGTCATTGTATATATTTTCGTATTTATTATTACTGTATGCATACTCTTTACTCTGCAAGCTTCATGTGTACCAGGAATTTCATTGCTCTCTGGTGTATATGATAATAAACTAATCTGAATCTGATTTTTTATTTCTCTGGGACACTCTTATGGAGTGTGGTGAAATACCTTACAATGAGAAAAAATCCATGGATCTTCAAGATTTTCGTTTAAATATACTTGCTTCATTTTAATGTTGCTAAATGGTGGCTGAACATAAAATTGTTGAGAATTCTATTCAGAAATTACCATCCACTCTTGAAATAACATTAGGAATAACTCATCAGCCAACAATGCAGACTTTCATTTCTCAAAAAGCTTGCAACAGAATGATAAAAAAATAAATCCTCATACACATTCATGATGACATTTTTAGCATTGCACACCACTTACTAGATATTCATGAATTAAAAATTAATGCAAAAGCCTTCAGGTTAGATGTCCTAATCTTGATGTGTGCAATCAATAAAGCATGGTTAGATTTTGCAACTCAGTAATGGTATAAATCGTAGCTGCTCTGTTAAGCGCAACCAAGCATCCCTCAAGTACGTACTCGTGCCCTTGCTTATGGTAACAATGGCTGATTTATTATTGGAGAATCTCAATATTTTGCCCTGAAGGTGATGGTATAATCAAATTTAGTTTCTGCTATCATAATCCTAGCAATAGGAGCTGCATATTGGTTAGCTGATTTATTCTGCAACTGATTAGGGAGATTCAAAGGAATTTTCAAGTCAATTCCAGATTTAAGGTTAGGGAGAATCAAAGGATTTTTCACCTCCCAGGATAGATAATGAAATTAATCATTTTGGATGAAAACTGCTTCTTGGTGAGTTTACATGGAACCAGGTTTCCATGGTTGAATGGTTATTTAACGGTTGTTTAATGCTGATACATTCCAGCAGCACAGTACCATAGGATTAAAGAAATGAATTTGCACGGAAGGTGGTTATTTCTCCAGAAGAGTTTAGTTTTGGTGCTTTGCAAGAGCAAAGGAAAGAATCCCATGGCACCATTTTCCCCAGCCTTCCTCATATTTTCCCTTTCAAGTTCATATCAAGATCACATTTGAACATCTTGTTCATCACCTCCACCACCACCAAATCCCCATGGCATTCCATGCTTCATCCTAATCATGCCGCAAAAAAAGTTTTTCTTCATTTTGTGGTTAGTACTTTTGCTGAAGATCTTCATGCTCTGACCTGAGTTTTCAACCCTTCCACCAATGCTCATGTGGAGAAGAAGTATTCTGATGGCATTTAGAATCTCAGACCTATTCTTCATAAGCAAGTAAACATGTAGTGCACCACAGAGAGACACGAAATACTGGAGTAACTCAGCGGGTCAGGCATCATCTCTGGAGAAAAGGAATGGGTGACTTTTCGGGTCAAGGCCCTTCTTCAGACTGAGAGTCAAAGAAGAGGGAAACTAGAGGTGTGAATCATCTGAGGCTGAGGCAGGGCAGGATGGGCGACTACACGCCGGAGCTGAAGGCAAAATGTCAACCCTCCCCCAACTGGGGAGCTTGACTCCTTGCCACCCCCTCCATCATCGGCCAGCACTCGTGCGGGTCCTATTGTGACCTCACGCGCTGAACATGGCAAGAGACTAAATCGGTTTAAATGGTAATTTTTAAACTTTAAAATCTCTCTAACTTTAAAAATATAGCACCAATTTGAATGAAACTTGTTGTAAAGCGTCGCCAGGACAATGGTGATTAAGGTGGTGCTAAAATTGTGGCATATTGTTTACCTTTTTGGCTGTATTTCCATAACCAAATCTCAGATATACACACACACACACACACATATATTTATATATGTATATATATATATATGTGTGTATGTGTATGTGTGTGTGTGTGTGTGTGTGTGTGTGTGTGTGTAGATAGATAGATAGATAGATAGATAGATAGATAGATAGATAGATAGATAGATAGATAGATAGATAGATAGATAGATAGATAGATAGATAGATAGATAGATAGATAGATAGATAGATAGATAGATAGATAGATAGATAGATAGATAGATAGATAGATAGATAGATAGATAGATAGATAGATAGAACAGAACTCAGGCAGGTGGGACTGTGTAGATGGAACATGTTGGGCCGAAGGGCCTGTTTCCATTCTCTACACAAAGCAAATGAAGGAATTTTAAAGAGACCATTGTTAACAGCAGGGCCAGACACATTTAATTAATCAACTCACCTAACTGCGGGTGGGATCCCAGTGGTCTTTGTAAAAAAAAGTTTCCATCCCAAAGCTCAATTACCAAAAATGCATTTAATAAGCTTATACAGCAAAAACGTACAAATCACACATTTTTGTGTTTAATTTTCATTTCGAAGATATGTGCAATAATGCTCTGAAAATCACTGTTTGCCAATTACGATAATGTGTCCAACATATTTGATAGTTCTATTACAAGATGAATTATCTTCAATTATATGAAGTCATTATACTAGCACAATGGTGTATAATTCCTGGAACAATAGAATGAATGAATGAATGAATGAATGAATGAATGAATGAATGAATGAGTTTATTGGCCAAGTATGTGCATATACAAGGAATGTGCCTTGCTGCTCTGCTCAAAAATGACAACACAAACATACAGTTAACAATTAAGAATAAAGCATAACCACATCAAAACAATAAGGATACCACATTACGGTCTAAACATGTGGGTGAAAATAAACCAGAGCAAAAAAGAGACTACAGACTTTGGTTATTGAGTAGAACTATCACTCGTGGGGAAAAAAAACTGTTTTTATGTCTGGCTGTGGCTGCTTTGACAGTCCGGAGTCGCCTTCCAAGGGGAAGTGCTTCGAAGTTTGTGGCCAGGGTGAGAGGGGTCAGAGATGATCTTGCCTGCTCACTTCCTGGCCCTTGCAGTGTACAGTTCGTCAATGGGGGGAAGGTTGCAGCCAACAACATTCTCAGCTGTGCGAACGATCTGTTGCGGCATCCGGATGTCGTGCTTGATGGCTGAGCCAAACCAGACCATGATGGAGAAGGTGAGGACGGTCTCAATGATAGTAGTGTAGAATTGGACCATCATTGCCTGTGGCAGATTGTGTTTCTTCAGTTCCCGCAGGAAGTACATCCTCTGTTGGGCCTTTTTGACTGTGGAGTCGATGGTGGCCCCCCATTTAAGGTCCCTGAAGATGATGGTTCCAAGGAACTTAAATGACTCCACAGATGTGACTGGTGTTGTTGATGGTGAGTGGGGGGAGGGGAGGGGGATCTATTCGAAAGTCTACAATTAGTTCTACAGTCTTGAGAGCATTGAGCTCCAGGTTGCTGTGATGGCATCAGGATGCCAGCTGTGTCACTTCCCCTCTGTAGGCAGATTCCTCGCCGTCCTGGATCAGTCAAATCAGGGTAGTGTCATCCGCAAACTTGAGGAACTTGACAGAGGAGTCTATGGAGGTGCAGTCGTTGGTGTAGAGAGAGTAAAGGAAAGGGGAGAGTACGCAGCCTTGCGGAGCTCCTATGCTGAGGGTCTGCGAGTCCGAGATGTGCTTTCCCAGCCTCACATGCTGCTTCCTGTCCATTAGGACGTTGATGAACCACTGACAGACGGGTTCAGGCACAGTCAGCTGGGAGAGTTTGTAGTGTAGTAGCTCTGGCACAATGGTGTCAAAAGCAGAGCTAAAGTCCACAAACATAATCCTGGCATAGGTCCCCTTGCGGTCTAGGTGCTGGAGGATGAAGTGCAGGCCTAGGTTGACTGCATTGTCCACCGATCTATTGGCCCTATATGCAAACTGCAGGGGGTCCAGCAGGGGGTTTGTGATGTTGTTCAGCTGGGCCAGCACAAGTCTTTCAAAGGTCTTCATGACTACAGAGGTAAGTGCGACAGGCCTGTAATTAAGACCAGTGATCCTTGTCTTTTTGGGTACATGGACAATAGTGGAGACTAGTGGGGACAATAGTGGGACAATAGTGGAGTAGTAGAATTATAGAAGTTATGAGGTTGTGGTTGGGATAAGGGTGAACAGGGCAGGATATGAGAATAGGGCATTTGTTACACATTCCTAAAATAGATGTGCAGCTCTGTAAGTAAAGCCCAGGTAACCTGATGTAAAATTATGGCAAATATTGGTTTAAAACTCCCAAATTATAGTGAATGCTAAACAGTTTGTTCTCGTGCAATGCTCCAGAAAGCACATTAATGGAGGTTCCAGCATACGACTAGTCATGTTGATTATAGCAGTATAGTCCTGAGCAATATACAATCACAACTTAATGAAGAGAGGCAAGGTGTATGGAATTTCTGAAGTTAAAATGACTACTGTCCAGTCCAGATTCAGGGACAGTTTCATCTCAGCTGTTATCAGGCAACTGAACCATCCCATGAGCAACTGGAGAGCATTCCTGACCTACCATCTACCTCTTTGGAGACTTTGAAACTATCTTTAATCGGACTTTACTGAATTTTATCTTGCACTAAATGTTATTCTCCTCATCCAGTATCTGTACACTGTGGACGGCTTGATTGTAATCATATTTTGTCTTTTCATTTTCAAAAAACCTTTCATTGTACCTTGATCGATACACATGACAATAATAAACCAAACTAAACTAAAACCTAGCAATGTTTCTAAAAATAAATTAGTCATTTGCTTACACGTTGGTTGGCATCATAGATGATCTATGATTCTAGATCTATAAACTGTGTTAATTTCCATAGGGCTTGTGAAAATGATATCACTTCTTTTTGTTGTATTTTCCCCTTTAGTTTATTTTCAGGATGTCATGTACATTACATGAGTGAATGCTGACACTTCAACTGACCATATCCGTCAGTACACATGAAACACAAGAATTGATATGGAGCTTAAAGTGGCCACTCACAGTGCCTGAGTTCACCTTAGGCTTCTCAGTAAAGCTTGTAGCGCGATTAGAACACGATCAACTGAACAACATGAAAATCACCATTTTCCAATTATTAGCAGCAATGTCAAGGAGTGATCTTTTGATCTTTCTCTTCCCTCTTCTCCAAAATCTCTACAGCCTTTGAAAAAATGCTTCCATGCATTTGTGCATAATTGGAACAAATGCATCTTGTTCCAGATGTTTTCACTTGGGAGAGGTTTTCCAACAAATGGAGAAAGTTTAAAGATAAGAGACCAGATATTAATAACAGAGGCACGTAGATATTTATTCTCGCAGAGAATAATAATTCTCCGGAATATTCCTCCCAAAGATTTGTGGATGGTAAATTATTGGAAGTATTTAAAGTGGAGGTAAATTAATCATTGAAAGATCAGATATTTGAGAGCAATGGGAATCGACAGGGAACTGGAGTTGAGGCCTGAGGTTGATCAGACAGGCTGGAAGGGTCAGGTGTCTTACGGCTGCTCCTATTTTCTTGGGCTCTTGGATTGCGTCAGCCTTGCTATTCATTGGGAATTTAGATTATTCCAATTTGAAAAATATGTGATTCACTCCAGTCTATATGTGGCAAATTGAAAGATGTTTCCATAACTACTTGGGCCACTGAATTCCAAATACTGCCTTCTGTTTGTTCGTACTTCTGCTGTTTTCTATTTTATTCTGTAGATGGACTTTGAAATGTTTTATTGAGTGGAAGCCAGAAGTGAATCATTTAGCATTTCACAAATGGTGTGTGACTATAGAGTGTTACAGCTGTCAGCAAGATGTTCTTTGCAGTGAAATCCTTTCTTGGAGATGGAAAGATTAATAATGAAGTATCACACATCTATATACTAAAACTCTTGTTTGTTTACTTGTTTGTTTGTTCCTGAACTCCAGCCAAAACGGTGCACGATAGCGCGACAATTTTAGGCCCACCTTACACACTGTCGTCCCTTTGGTGCTAATGGAAGAAGTTTCATTGAAATCAGTGTTATATTTTTAAAGTTATTCACATTTTAAAGTTTAAATCTATCTCCTGGGGAGGGTGGGGGGAGGGAGGAAGGGAGGGAGGATAAGGGGAGGTTGAGGGGCA
This sequence comes from Rhinoraja longicauda, assembly GCF_053455715.1. Taxonomy (NCBI): domain Eukaryota; kingdom Metazoa; phylum Chordata; class Chondrichthyes; order Rajiformes; family Arhynchobatidae; genus Rhinoraja; species Rhinoraja longicauda. The sequence continues at coordinate 38,975,972 of NC_135956.1, read as the reverse complement.
TGGAGTAGGGGGAGGGGGAGTTGGGGAGGGGGAAGGGGAGGGGAGAGGGGGTTAGAGGAGGGGAGGGGGGAGAAGAGAGGGTGCTGCACCAATGCAGGAGAGGTTTGAGCCCAACGGGTCCACTTGGTCTAGTAGTCCTATATTTGTAGGCTAACAACCAATCCTTCTTACTGTGAGGTCTCCAATGAAAATGTGAAAATTCTCTTCCACTCCTAATTGACCACAAACTTTATCCCTTCTTTCCATGAATGTAGCTTACTACATATATTAGATAGCCTTTAATCCAGTCATGAGTGGATTTGAATCCCCCGTAATTTCTACCCTCCACTGCAATATTGTGTGGGGGTATTTAGGATGTCTGAAACATGGCAATTCCTTATTAACTCTTGACATTTATTTTTTGCTAAAGTCATCTCAATAAGCAGCTCATATCAGCACATGAAATACAGCTTCGATTAATAGTGTACAAAAAGAATTTAAATGGAAGATAGACACAAAAAGCTGGAGTAACTCAGTGGGACAGGCAATATCTCTGGAGAGAAGGAATAGGTGACGTTTCGGGTCGAGACCCTTTTTCAGATCAGTACTGAAGAAGGGTCTCGACCTGAAACGTCACCCATTCCTTCTCTCCAGAGATGCTGCCCGTCCCACTGAGTTACTCCAGCTTTTTGTGTCTATCTTTGGTTGCAATCAGCATCTGCAGTTCCTTCCTAAGAATTTAAATAGGACGATTTAGTCTAGTTTCAGTTCAGTTTAGTTTAGTTTAGTTTAGTTTACTGATACAACACAAAAACCGGCCCTTTGGCCCATCGAGTCCTCGCCAACCAACAATCATCCCCATATACTAGTTCCATCATACACACACTAGGGACAATTTGCAGAAGTCAATTAACTTACAAACTTGCACGTATTTGGACATGGGCAGAATTGGACAGAAAATGCTGAAAATACCCATCAGATTTGGAAGCATCTGGGGAGAGAGCTGCAGAGCTAATGTTTCAAACTGTTGGTTTTCATCAGAACAGGGAAAAGGTTGCAGGTGGAAGTTTTTATTAGAAGCAAGTAAAGGTGGGAGAGAAGAGAAGAACAAGAGGGCTAGCCATTGTAGGAATGAAGAGCTGGAGAGATTAAATAACAATAGAGATAATGGAGTGGATGAAAGAAAGCAGTAAAGAAACAAAGAAAATAAGAAATAAAGAAATTTTTTAAAAGTAGGATCACATTTTAAGCGCAGGTGCATTTTTCTTTTAGGTTTGCGTGTATGCTTTAAAAAAGTCTACTTAAATATAACTCCTTTCCAAATACTTCTGTGGAAAAATAATGATCAATAAGATCGTGAGGCGTGACAAGGATGCATGATCGGGAAATCCTCAACTGGGCTAGGTGAAATATTTTGACTCAGAGACTGAAGGAGAGTGTCATTTCACATGGATTTTGTGTCATTTGTGATTTCTATTTTAGCACAAAAAATTAGTTTATTATTGAGTATGACATGTCCTGCATAGATTTATTCATCCTTCATGAATTTGGTCTTTATTTGTCACAGTGATTAAATGAAAGATATCTCTGGAGCTGTCATAGGGATTTGGAAGGTAAACACAAAATGCTGGAGTAACTCAACAGGTCAGGCAGCATTTGCTCCTGCGTTTTGTTTCTACCTTCGATTTAAACCAGCATCTGCTGTTCTTTCCTACACATAGGGATTTGGATCCCAACAGCAAAGCCCAGATTTAAGGATAAAGGGACAGTTCAAGATTGAACATTTTATGAGCATATATTTGTCTAAATATAATGCATGCCTGCTCGCATTGGCTACCAAGCCCATTTTTGCTGTGATTTATAAACTGATAATGTTGCATCATATAGAAAAGTGACTTCCTTGTAACTAAATAACACTAATATCACCCTTCTCTAATCCGTGACACGCTGTCTCGGCTGAAGCAGACGATGGAGGTATTGGTAAGAACAAAATCCAGACTTTAGCACATTAAATGAGATTGCTGTCTTCAAGTGTATATGGGTATTCATCTCTTCATTTCACCCCTCATGCAAAATCACACATTTTGGGAAGAAAAGGGTGCGAAGATAAATTGATGAACAAGAAATTATCATTCTGCACGATAGCTGGACTGATTAAAGGACCACTTTCCTGCCCATAAATGTTTTTATTTTCTTGCTATTTGTAATTTTCATGCTTTACATTGGAGCATTATTATCTGTCAATTCAGGCAAACATACTTTCCCTTCAAGAGGCACAAATTCATCTGTTCATAAGTGATAGGAGCCGAACTAGGCTATTCTACCCATCAAGTCTACTCCGCCATTTAATCATGACTCATCTATCTGCAGTCCGTCTGTCTTTTGTGTTTTTTGTTGTTTTTGTATGAATTGTAGTTTTAATATGGTGTAGTGTTTGTATGTTATGTTTGGGGGTGGGGGGGGGGGGTGGGAGGGAACGGGAACTGTAAAATTCTCTCTCCCGAACGGAGACGCGACCTTTGTTTCTGTGCCGTGTCTCCGTTCCCGCTGCGGCCTACCACTGGCCATGCACCTGGGACCACCTGGGGCTCTGGTTCGCAGAGCCCACGGCCCGGACTCACCACCTGCGGCGCTGGCTGCCTGCGGATGCTACGGGAGCGGCTGCGACTCGTCTCCGGAGGCTCCGGCGCGGGCCGCGTGGACGTCGGAAGCCCGCAGGCCCCTGGATGGGGGCCGACATCGGGAGCTCCGGCAGCGGCAGAGGCAGCGTGTTCGCCCGCCCCGAATCGCGGGGCTTGGGTCGGCCCGCCGCGGACCTTTCACCATCCGGCGCGGCCTGGAATAGGCCGTTGATCTTTCACCGCCCAGCGGCGGCTTCAATATCGGGAGCCCCGACCGCCCCGACGTGGCAAATCCAACAGCCTGACCGCGGGAGAAGACGGCAGGGAAGAGAAAAAGACATTTTTGGCCTTCCATCACAGTGAGGAGGGACTGGAGGAGACTCACTGTGATGGATGTTTCTTTTTGTTTGGTGTTAGTTGTGATTGTATGTGTTATTGCATTTTTATTGATTATTCTTATTGGTCTTATTGTTTAACTGCGGGTAATGTTTCATTTCACTACACATTTATGTGTATGTGACAAATAAACGACTATTGGTATTGGTCTTCTCCCTTCTCCCCATAACCCCTGACACCTGCACATACAAGAATCTATGAAGAAGGATCTCGACCCAAAATGTCACCCATTCCTCTCCAGAGATACTGCCTGTAAAGTAGCATTTTGTGTCTTTCTTCAAAATTGATCAATCTCTGCCTTAAAAATATCCATTGGTGGCCTCCATAGCATTCTGTGGCAAGGAATTCCACAACTAAAAGGTAAAATAAAATTGCAGACACAATATACTGGAATACTGATGCTGATGCTGGAAGTTTGAGTGAGAAAAATTGATGGAGGAACCCAGGAGGTCAGGCAACATCTGTAGACGGAAATGGATAGACGACGTTTCATGCTGGAACCCTTCTTCAGCCTAAAGGAATAGAAAGGACAAAGCTGGAAAAGAGAGGTATCGGGGGCTGTATAGTGGTGCAGTGGTAGAGTTGCTGCCTTACAGTGCCAGAGAACGGGGATCAATTCTGACTACGGGTGCTTATCTGTACGGAGTTTGTACGTTCTCCCATGACCTGTGGGGGGTTTTCTCCGGGATTTGCGGTTTCCTCCCACACGACAAGGATGTACATGTTGGCAGGTTAATTGGCTTGTTATAATTGTAAATTGTCCCTAGTGTGTGTAGGATAGTGTAAGGGTGTGGGGATCGCTGGTCGGCGCGGACTCGGTGGGCCGAAGGGCCTGTTTCCACGTCGCATCTCTAAACTAAACCCAAGGTGATGTGGTGGGAGTGTGGGTTAATATAGTTCACCACATGCCCGCATTTGGTCCCTATGCTTCTAAACCTTTCCTATCCATGCACCTGTCCAAGTTTCTTATGTTTGAACCAGTCAGAAGAAGGGTCTTGACCCGAAACGTCACCCATTCCTTCTCTCCAGAGATGCTGCCGGTCTCAAAGATTTACTCCAGCTTTTTGTGCCCATCCCCTCTTTCAAATGTTAATAAACAACTGAGAGAGAAAATCTTACAGGGAAATAAGTGAAGGAGAAGGATTAATCCCATTGTTCTGAGAACCAACATTGAGTCGATGGACGGAATAACATTTTTTTTATGACATGGGGAAACATGAGAAATAAATTAACAGTATGAACCATAAGACCATAAGACATAGGAAGTTAATTAGGCTCATTGAGTCTGTTCCACGAATATTATAGGCAGGGAGTCTGAAATGAATGCAGGCAGAACATCACAACCCAACATCCTCAATATTTATCTAAGGATGCAAATAACATAATGCGTGGATATGTTAGCTGGAGACACATGGCATTGCAGATGCTGTAACGTCAGTATAACACAAAGTGCTGGACGCACCCAGCAGATCAGAAAGAGGGAGTGGATAGGCGATGTTTTGGATTGGAACTCTTTTTCAGACTCTGAAGATGTCCAAAGAAGGATCCCATCCTGAAACGTCATCTATCCATTCCCTCCACAGATGCTGGCTGACTATTGGGTTACTCCAGCACTTTCTGTTTTACTGTTTATGTTAGCGCTCTGGCTTCAAGAATGTTATAACAAAACCCTGCAAAAATCATGTACATACTTGTACATTCTGTAGATAGGGAATAGGTAACATGAAAGTGGAATGGTGTTAAGTTAGAAAAGCATATTGGACTTTATACCCCAAACAATGGTAACATGAGAATACAAGTCTGATCATAGTCTACAATATAGTCTACATATACTGGAGCATAAAAATCAAACTGCTGTAGAACCATTTGCAATGTTTAAGGGCACTTTAACGTGAGATGGGCAAAGTTTAAAAAAGATGTGACAGGCAAGGTTTTTTCAAAGAGGGTAGTTAGTGCCAGGAGTGCACTGCCAAGAGTGGTGGCTGAGACATATATGATAGTGGCATTTAGGAGATGTTTACAAAGGCACATGAATATGCCGGGAATGGAGGGATATGGATTACGTGCAGGCAGATAAGAGTTGGTCTTGGGATCATGTTTGGCACAGACAATGTAGATCTAAGGGCCGGTTCTTGTGCTGCACTGTTTTATGTTCTATGTAGGTACTTGACAGACCAGGCACCATCTGTGGAGAAAATTGGATGGTTGACATTTCAGATCGGGACCATTCATGTGGACTTTAAGAGGAGATACCCATAGGAGCATAGAAACATAGAAACATAGAAAATAGGTGCCGGAGGAGGCCATTTGGCCTTTTGAGCCAGCACCGCCATTCATTGTGATATTGGCTGATCATCTACAATCAGTAACCTGTGCCTGCCTTTTCCCCATATCCCTTGATTCCACTAGCCCCTAGCAAGTAGCAATAGCAAGAACGTCCTAGCCAATGGTAAGAGTTGAGGGGATTCGGGCAAGAGTTGGCACGAAGCAATGTATCCAGGTCAGGAGCAGTGCATTAGAAAGACAGAGTCAGGTGGGAAGGTGAAGGGTGGGGTAGTGGCAGAGGTGATTGGAGGAGGCAGCATAGAGTCATACAGTCATAGAGTGATACAACGTGGAAACATGCACTTCGGCCTTACGTTTCCACACCGGCCAACATGTCCCAGCTACACTAGTCCCACCTGCCTGCTTTTGACCCATATCCTCCAAATCTGTCTTATCCATATACTGTCTAACTTACTGTTTCGTAAGCGTTGGGATAGTTCCTGCCTCAACTACCTCCTCTGGCAACTTGTTCCGTACCCATCAGTCTTTGTGTGAAAATGTTACCCCACAGATTCCTTTAAAATATTTTCCCCTTCACCTTCAATCTATGTCCTCTGATTCTTGATTCACTTTCTCTGGGCATCTACCCAAACTATTTTTCTCATGATTTTATACACCTCTATAAAATCACCCCTCATCCTCCTGCATTCCAAGGAATAGAGTCCCAGCCGACTCAACTTCTCTCCATAGCTCGGATCCTCTAGTCCTGGCAACACCCTTGTAAGTGTAGCCTTTTCAACTTGACAAAATCTTTCCTATGATATAGTGCCCAGAACTGAACACAATACTCTAAATGTGGTCTGACCAATGTCTTATACAACTGCAACATGACCTCCAAACATCTATACTCAATATCTTGACTGATGAAGGCCAATATGCCAAAAGCCTTTTGACCACCCTATCTACCTGCGACTCCACCTTCAAGGAACCATGCACCAGGCGCCTCTGCTCTACAACACTCCCCAGAGGCCTGCCATTCACTGTGTTGCTTCTGCCAAGCTTAGACTTCCCAAAATGCAACACCTCACATTTCTCTGTGATAAATTCCATCAACCATTCCTCACCTTACCTGGCCAATCAATTAAGATCCTGCTGCATTTATTTACAACCATCTTCACTATCTGCATAACCACCCACTTTTGAATTATCAGCAAACTTGCTAATCTTGCCATGTATGTTTTCATCCAAATCATTGATATAGATGACAAACATAAATGGTGTAGGAAGGAACTGTAGATGCTGGTTTAAACTGAAGATAGACGCAAAAAACTGGAGTAACTCAGTGGGAGGGGCAGCATCTCTGGAGAGGAAGAATTGGTCACGTTTCGTGTTGAGACGTCTGAGAAAGGGTCTCGACCTGAAATGTCACCCATTCCTTCTCTCCAGAGATGCTGTCTGTCCCACTGACTTACTCCAGCTTTTTGTGTCTTCCAACACCAACAGGTCCAGCACACTATTCACAGGGCGAGGGGATGCAAGGGGATGCAAATGTATGACTTGCCAGCAAAATATGTAACATGATCCTGCTTCCCCCCATCATCCACATACGCACTTCACCAATAAGGATTTGCCGCAATAGCTAATGTTTCTGTTCTGAATTTTGTTGATTCTGAGGGATATAATTGCTTCCCTCCCTGAGACCACTCAAGGTGAGACTGAGATTCAAACATTCTGTATAATTCTGAAATAAGGCTTCTCTGATTTGCAAAGCAACTGTAAATACAGAATAACTTGCATTGACAATACATGAAAATGAAAACTGAATACTCCGAATAGTAAAGTTAATATAATCTGAATCTGAATCTGAATTACCTGAATGGAATTATCAAGGGTTTTCAAATTTAATGTCAAGATAACCCTTTGCTGATTTTTACTTTTCCAAAGTTCCCGTAGTTTAAATGATTGTGAATTTGAATTGCTTGTCTTTGAGAGGTGATTGAAAATCAGCACCAATGTCTCCCTCTAACCACTGTCAGAATAAAATTTACATATTTTGTCTCTGGCTGGACATTTCACTGATAACTTGGATTGAGATAATTAATGACTGATTGCCTAACTGTGAAGCAGACTGAATCACCATTGAGTTGGACAGGCATGCAAGTAAAGCCATCTAAAAGCTGATTAGAAAGATTTTTTGTTCAATCCCTTCAAGAAAATGAGAAAAAATATTAGACCAAATACAAACGAGAATAGATTTTTAACAGCAAAGTACTATCTTTCAAGAATGTTGACCTTGTTTTTCATTGTAAATATATTGCATTTATGGTCTAAATGGATGCTTCTGACTTTACTTCCTCATCTCTTTCAATGTCCAGCAAAATAGGAATATTCTTGCTCCTATTCATAATTATTTTGTAACTTCCTCTGATGTTTTTTCTTTTCTTCCCCTTATAACTTTTCCTAGGAGCTACCCTGAATATATCATGCAGGTCTTTGCAAAATTATACACACAAAAAAAATTGGATTGGCATCCATACATAACCAGGTTGACCTCACATTGAGAGGAGCATCCGCTGGAATTATATAACATTTTAAAACATAGAAACAGGCAATGAATCTCAAGGTCACAAGTTCACATTATAGGAGATTAGGCCATTTGGCCCATCTCTGTCTCATAATCCCATTTTCCTGCCTTCTCCCCATAACCCTTGACGCCCATTCCAATCAAATATTTGTCCATCTCTGCCTTAAAAATATCCCATTGACTTGGCTTCCACAGCACTTGACAATATAAACACTCATGACTCTTGGCTCTTAACTCTTAATTGTTAAGATTGAGGAGATTTGGTATGTCGCCGAATAGTCCATTGAATTTCAGAGATATTAGAGAAACATTAATTGGTTGCTTCATGGCATGGTTTAGTAATTCAAATGCCCAGGAACAAAGGAGGCCGAAGCAATTGGTAAACATTGCCTGATCTTTCACGGGTACTGACCTCTGTACTATCAAAGTTATTTCTAGAAGGCGTCGCCTCAAAAAGCAGCGAATGTCATCAAAGTCCTCATTCCCAGTAACCATCAGACTCTTGAACACTGTATACCATGAACCACAACCCTACCTCAGCAGCTATGATGTCTTATGGCCTTTTGTTTATTGCAAAGTGATCTTCGCTTTCGCACTTATGTGGTCTTATTGCTGCAAGTAAATTTGTTTGGATGAGGCATTTAAATTAATGCCCTCCTGAATTCTCTGCGAATAATTCCACCACACGATTTTAAATAACAATGCAGGGAAATCCTGGTGTTCTGAGAAATGTCTAATCAGTACATCAAAAGTTATTAACATAGGTTATGCATTCCTATGACTTTGCCGTTTTATTTCAGCTTCTCAGTTGGAAAGTAGTTACCCCATTTCCTACACTACAATCATGACTAAACTTCAAAAATATTTCACCAGCTACATATTAAGGACTATGGACATCCTGAACTTGTCTCATAATCTTTTTTTTCTTGAACGGTTCTTCAAAGGTACGACCGTGGGTGGCCATGGTGACACAGCGGTAGAGTTACTGCCTTACAGAGCTTGCAGCGCCGGAATCCCGGGTTCGATCCCGACTACGGGTGCTGTCTGTAAGGAGTTTGTACATTCTCCCCGTGACCGCATGGGTTTTCTCCGAGATCTTCGGTTTCCTTCCACACTCCAAAGATGTGCAGGTATGTAGATTAATTGGCTTGTTGTATGTGTAAATCGTCCATAGTGTGTTAATGTACGGGGATCGCTCGTCAGTGCGGACCCAGTGAGCAGAAGGGCCAGTCACCGTGCTGTATCTCTAAACTAAACTATCCTATATTTTAGTTTTGCAGTACTCCAAGGTATTCATGGTAATCAGTACACAAGAAAAGAATATGGAAATCAGACATAATAGTGCTAATAGGTTGCAGAGAGCAGCAATATCTTCTGAAGTAATAGTTTTAATTGATCCTTACAAACAGAGGATGTCATTGATGTTTAGACGCTATCTGAAGTACCCAAATGTATGGGAAATAGAAATTATGGCAATCAGTCAATCCGGAAATTCTGGAATGGAAATCTTACTCTTCGGCTTAAGTCGATTAAGTATTCTTGAAGCTCGAGTCGTGACATCCAAAATACTGCAGCAAATTTGCACACACACAAAGCTCCTGCATGCAGCAAATTCTAATGGAAGAATAATGGAGTTAAAATCTGTCCTGCAGCTACAAAGAAACATTAAAGTGCTTTTGTGTGAGAGAATTTAGTGTCAGTTCTGGATGGCAGATAGTTGATCGAGGTGATAGGTGCCTGAGATGTCATATGAGGAGAGAGTGAGTAGCCCTCTTAGAATTTAGAAGAATTAGAGAGAATTAGAGATTTAAAACCTACAGAATGCTTTGAGGATTTAACACAGTAGAAAAGGGGTGAATGTTTCCACTGGCAATATCGAAACATAGAAACGTAGAAAACCGGTGCAGGAGTAGGCCATTCAGCCCTTCAAGCCAGCACTGACATTCAATATGATCATGGCTGATCATCCAAAACCAGTACCCCTTTCCTGCTTTCTCCCCATATCCCTTGATTCCGTGACCCCTAAGAGCTATATCTAACACTCTCTTGGAAACATCCACTGAATTGGCCTCCACTGTCTTCTGTGGCAGAGAGTTCCACAGATTCACAACTCTCTGGGTGAAAAATATGGTCTAGAACAAAGGAAAACTGCCTCAAAGTAAGAATGTGTTCATTTAGGCCAAAAATGAAAAGCTTAGCAAATCTTTAGAATTCTACCAACCTCGCGAGTGTAACAGCTCAGTCAATGGTTCCATTCAAAATGAGATTGATAGGTTTACAGATTGTAGAGGAAACTAGAGACATATAGATACTGGTAAATGGTGTTGGTAATTCAGTTATGATCTTGCTCAGCAGCAGCGTACACGCAATGTAAAATGCCCAGCTCCTATGTTCTTGTGAGTTGCTGTCAATAATTTTGTGGACTGTATACCCTGCGGCCACTTTCTGACAATGGTGAAGGAAATAAATGGTGAAGGAAGTAAATGTATACTGTGGAGGATTGAATATGCACATCTCTCCGATGTATTGCTTTGTCCATGGATGGTCCTCAGGTTTATAAATGGTATTACGGTTACAGTCATCCTTGAAAGCAGGAATTCATCCTCTTAGGCTTTGGAGAATAGGAGATGAATCATTCACTGCAAGATAACCAGTCACCATATTGAATAGAATTAGAACAATGTGCTTTACAGTAGCATTGGAAAATAGTAGTGGAATTATTGGAGTATATTTAAAGTGAGCTTCATTGATTTGATGACCATTTTTATTGACGGTTTTATCACTTACTTATTGGCTTATTGAAGAAGGGTTTAGAGAGCAAAAGTCAGTCATACCAGCATTTGATAAAATGCAAATGTAATTTTCCCTTTTGAGTTATATATATATATATATATATATATATATACTAGACGGGCGTGGACCAATTGGGTCCAAATCTCTCCGGCGGGCCCGGCAACCCTCCGTGCAAACCCCCTGCCCCCCCCCCCCCCACCCCACTCCACTCACCCATTCCATCCCCCCTCAACCCCCCCATTCCGCCCTCCTCCCCTTCCCCCCACTCACCCATTCCATCCCCCCTCAACCCCCCCACTCCCCCCCCTCCCCCCACTCACCCAGTCCACTCCCCTCCCCCCCATCAGCCACTCAGCCACACACCCACTTCATCCCTCTCAACCCCCAAACCTCTCCTGCATTGGTCTAGCAACCCCCCTCCCCTCCCCACTCACCCACTCACCCAATCCATCCCCCCTCAACACCCCTTATCCACCCACTCCTCCCCTCCCCATCCACTCACCCATTCACCCACTCCATCCCCCCATATCCCCCATCTCCCCTCCCCCCTCACCCACTCACCATCCCCCCTCAACCCCCCTCAACCCCCCTTAGCCCCCTCCTCTCCTCCACCCACTCCATCCCCCCTCAACCCCCCTCCTCCCCTAACCCCAATACCCACACCATCCCCCCTGAACCCCCCTTATCCCCCCCTCCTACCCCCCCCTCACCCACTCACCCCCCCTTAACCCCCCCTCAAAACTCCCCTGAGGTGGGGACGGGCGAGGGGAGTGAAGAAAGGGGAGAGGGCGCCACTCACTCCCCCCCCCCTCCTCCTGGGCAGCCAGCAGCAGGAGGGCTCTCCTCACCCCCTGCTGATTGGCCGCCACTCCTGTCACTCGGGCGGGTCCCACCCCCCTCCGAGCTCCCAACTGCGCATTGGGTCCAAACCTCCTGATTGCCATTCTCGCCCCGTGGTTCCTCTCCATTTGAGCTGCGAGGAGGATGCTAAGAGGCTGAAGTGTGACTTGGATAGATTGGGTGAGTGGGCAGATGCATGGTAGATGCAGTATAAAGTGGATAAATGTGAGTTTATCCACTTTGCTGGCAATAACAGGAAGGAGGATTATTATCTGAATGGTGTCAGATTAGGAAAAGGGCAGGTGAAACGAGACCTGGGTGTGCTTATACACTGAAAGTAAGCATGCAGGTACACAGGTAGTGAAGAAAGCTAATGGCATGTTGGCCTTCATTGCGAGAGGATTTGAGTTTAGGAGCAAGGAAGTTCTACTGCAGTTGAACAGGGCCCTGGTGAGACCACATCTGGAGTATTGTGTGCAATTTTGGTCTCCTAATTTTAGGAAGGACATTATTGCTATTGAGGGAGTGAAGCGTAGGTTCACCAGATTAATTCCCGGGATGGCAGGACTGACATATGATGAAAGAATGGGTCGACTGGGCTTGTATTCACTGGAATTTAGAAGGATGAGAGGGGATCTTATAGAAACATATAAAATGGACAGGCTAGATGCAGGATAAATGTTCCTGATTTTGGGGGAGTCCAGAACCAGGGGTCACAGTTTGAGCAAAAGGGGTAGGCCATTTAAGACTGAGATGAGGAAAAACATTTTTACCCAGAGTTTTGAATCTGTGGAATTCTCTGCCATAGAAGGCAGTAGAGATCAATTCACTGGATATTTTCAAGAGAGAGTTAGATTTAGCTCTTAGGGCTAAAGGAATCAATGGATATGGAGAAAAAGCAGGAATGGGGTACTGTTTTTATTTGATCAGCCATGATCATATTGAATGGCAGTGCTGGCTCGAAGGGCCAAATGGCCTACTCCTGCACCTATTTTTCTATGTTTCTATATAAATATATAAATATAAATATATATGGTAATATACTTTTTTTTTTCTTTTGCATTTTACTAATTAATGGAAAGAATATTTTTGAGACTAAACAAAGTGCAGTTACTTGCATCTTAAAAAAGCTGCAAAGTGGTTGGAAAATCTCAATATCATTCAATGTCATTGAAGTATGTGACATATTCGTACTTAAACTCATTCGAATAATGGAATGCATCAGTTAGCTTGCTGTGATTGGTGAATAAATGTCATCTATCTTTAGATTGTAGACTAACAGTGACAAATGATATGTGGATACAATAAACCAGTGTGCTGCAAAGAAGTAAACCAAGGAAATGGAACAAGGGATTTTACTTTAGCTGAATTGAACATACATTATACAAAGTCATTCAGGAGAACTTCTTCACTTGAACGATTCCATTTCTATCAAGAGTATATTTGATCAAGTTTAAGGGCAGCACAATGGTTCAGCTATTAGAGTTGTCGCTTCCCAGCTCCAATAACCTGGGTTCGATCCTGACTGTAAGACAGCCAGCCATGTAATGCTGAGGCTCTATAAGGCATGGGTCAGGCCACACTTGGAGTATTGTGAACAATTTTGAGCACCATATCTGAGGAAGGATGTGTTGGCTCTGGGTCTGCTATGATGAGCATTTCACAGCACTGGATCTGCACTCACTGGAGTTTAGAAGGATGAGGGGGGACCTCATTGAAACATTCCGAATAGTGAAAGGCTTGGATAGAGTGGATGTGGAGAGGATGTTTCCACTAGGGGGAGAGGGACTAGATGCCATAGCCTCAGAATTAACGGATGTTCCTTTAGGAAGGAGATGAGGAGGAATTTCTTTAGTCAGAGGGTGGTGAACCTATGAGATTCTTTGCCATAGAAGGCTGTGGAGGCTAAGTCAATAGATATTTTGAGGGGAATGTGCAAAGATAAATGGGTGGGTATTAACAAAGAACTGCGGATGCTGGTTGTCAATGAAAGACACTAAATACTGGAGTAACTTTGCGGGTCAGGCAGGATCCCTGGAGAACATGGAGAGATGATGTTTCAGGTCGAGACTAATTGCAGGGGTGGGAGGAAAGAAAGCTTGATGTGGGATTATCCCATCAAACTCTCATTTTAATATTAATCTGATCCCACCAAATGGGTGGGATCAGATTAATAATAAAATGAGAGTTTGATGGTTGGCCTAGACTTGATTGGTCATCGGCCCTGATTCTGCGCAAATTTCTTTGTGACTCTAACTCCCTACCCAACATCACGGAGAAAGCGCATTTAATCTAACTTTTCAATGACCCATCTTCTCAAGAATGAGAGAGGTATAAAATGTAATTCTACATTACTCTCCACAGATGCTTTCATAATGATGGATAATAAATACTGGTCCGATGAGTGCAACCATTTTTCAAGAACCAATTAAAAAAGACCTCAAGTGGGCATGTTAAATATTTATTAAACTAAAAGAAGGAAGAAAAGCAGAAGCTGAATACATTGATTTTAACTTTCCTGCTGCTAGTTCAGAAAATAATGGCATCAGATGTGTGTTGGGCAACACCGCAAAATCACACTAAAACAGTGAATGAATATTCTGTCTTCTGCTAATGAAAAAAAATTTTTTTTTGCACTAGACCAACTTGAATGCTTCAAATCCAAAGATATGTCCAAAACAAGGTTCATTAAGTCCTACCTGTCTTCAGTCATTATTCTTTAGACATTAGAGATACAGCGTGGAAACAAGTACTTCGGCCTACCGAGTCCATGCTGACCAGCAATCATCCCATATGCTAGCATTGCCCAACACGAGGGACAATTTACTATTTACAGAAGCCGGTGGAATTTACAGAGATACAATTTAGTGGGCGCAGCCGTAGAGTTGCTGCCTGACAATGCTAGAGACCCAGGTTCGATCCTGACCACAGGTGCTGTCTGAACGGAGTTTGTTCGTTCTTCCTGTAGCCTGCATGGGTTTTCTCCAGGTGCTCCGGTTTCCTTCCGCATTCCAAAGACAAACAGGTTTGTAGGTTAATTGGCTTCGCTAAAATTGTAAAATGTCCCTTGTATGTAGAACAGTGTTAGTGTGCGGGGGTCGTTGGTAAGCACGGAGGCGGTGGCCCAAATGGCCTGTTTCTGCGCTGTATCTCTAAACTAAACAAAATTAAACAAAGAAGTCAATTAACCCTACAAACCAGCATATCTTTGGAGTGTGGGAGAAAACTGGAGCACCCGCTGAAAACCCACATGGTTACAGGGAGAACATACAAACTCTGTACTGACAGCACTCTTAGTCTGGATTGAACCCGGGTTGCTGGCACTGTAAAGCAGCAACTCTATAGTTGTGCCACTGTGCCGGATATTAATAGGTAATATTCTATTTTTTTTTCCTACTTAAAATACAATGTTATATTTGCTTAAGGATCCTCGACAGAGAAAAGAACAGCTGGGATATCAAAATAAGCTGCCAAGCCACTGTTGTCCATTTAGCACTATTCGAGCGATTTTATTCCCTTGATTTTCTGAAAATATAATCTAATGGCGTTCTTAATATCTCCAGACCCTCAATACTATTTATCATCAGATCAGAATCTAATTCTCCTTCTAGTTGTCAATACATTCTAGACAAAAAAAAAAATCTTGGGACCATTTCCACAAACCCATAAACTTGTCGAAAATTTGATTCTTTTATAATGCCTTGGCATGCTGGGGTTTGCAAAGTTTGTAATTGTGTCATTGAGTCTTGTTATTCTTATGAATCTTATTACTGTTCGAGTTGCAAAGACTTCTATCTTCTGATTTTACTACTCTGATAAATTTTGTGAAAATTAAAACAAGCCTGGTTGGCACAGCTCCAGGAAATAAATCTAATTTGGAGTATCGGCCCCAAATTCTTATATTGAATATTTTCATTCCTCCATCTCCATCCTCTTCTTCATTTCAACCTCATTGTAGACCTTAATGACATTTCTTCATTATTTACTTTGTTAGAAATCAGCTCTCAAAATTAGAATTCCATGGGAACCCAAATCTCTGAGATATTGCTCCAAATCAATAAATCGAATGAAGGTTTATCTAAAATTACAATAAAACAATCTTTAATTCTATAGCAAGGTCCTGATGAAGATATTGTTACAAGATGATTGATACAACAGGTCGACCAGAGATAGAACAAGAAGCTGATATTTGAATAGAGCGTTGTAATATTAAATTGATTGCAGCCATCCATTTTGATTCAAAGGAATGAAAATAATTAGATGAAACTGTATTCATGTGTTTTCTGTTGTCTTATCATTTCCATATGTTATTGTGTGGTATTTTCAAGAAAGGAAATTCATTTAAATGTTTAAATTAAACTAAGGTGCTCTGCTGAGAATCCAGCATCAAGTTTTGAATATTTCTTGGGTAGTCAAACAATGTTCTAACCATATTCCTGGAAGATCTGTCACTGCTGCAATTTTTACTCACTCATGGTGCTATAATTATTAGATTATTTCGATAGATATTACCTCGAAAATAAGTCAAAATATCAAGTGGCAAACTTATTTTAACAATTGGTTTGCTCAATGTGACTACACCAAAGGAACTAATGTTATACATTTAATAGAAATCTTCAATATTTGACGATGTATTGGTTTACCTTGTCAATGGATGTGAAGTAATTGAACTATTGGCACCTCTGTACCTGGGTTTCAAGGGTTTGTTGAAAGGTTCAACTTCACTAATATATCTCATTAACCTTCTCATGTGGGACAGGTTCAATCCCTGCAGATGGACAATGATGCCCAAGATACACTAATTTCATCATGAGGTTGAAACCAAGGAATTACACGTGTTGGTTAATACACAAAATGGTGTAGTGAGATAGAATTAGAGCACATTGGATTGGGGGTTAATATACTGGAAAGGATTGAAGATGGGTGTGTGGACAGCAATCAGTGAGTAGGGATGTATAGGTTGGGAGGCTTTGATTACTTGCATGCCTCAGGGCTTGGTGGTGGAGCTGCAGCTATTCATGTTCTTTGTCAGTAATTTAGATAAAGGGACTAAGTGTAACATATCCAAGGTTGTTGGTGATACAGAGCTGGGTTGGGTGTAAATTGTGGGAATTATGCAAAGAGGCTTCCATGGAATAAGAAGCTAAATGAATGTGTGAACATATGATCGATGGAATACTATTTGAAAAAAAATATCAAGTTATGGCAGTAAAAGTAAATAAGAAAATGAGATGAAAATAATAAAGGCGTTGGAATGCAACTGTGTATCCTTGAACATAACTAAATGAAATTTGCACGACTATACAACAATCAATTAGAAAGGCAAGTGATATGTTGGCCTTTATTGCAAGACAATAAAAATACAAGAGTAAAGGCCAAACATAGAACCTTGAGTTAGGTTACCATGAGAAAAAGTATAGTCGACCGAGCCCACAATATGTAGTTGCAATAGAGAAAGTACATCAACGGTTCACTGGATTCATTTTTGGGTGGGAATCTGTCTTCTGTGCACGTGACAATAATAAACCTAAAGCTAAAGTTAAGGTACTGGTACACATATCAATTAAAAATTAAGCTACATTTATCAACAATTTATTCATCAATATACATCCCACCCACCCCCATATGCTCTGATTTTGTGACCAATCAACTTTAATGTAATACACTAATAACTAAAATGTACAAGATCAACACACGTTAAAACATTTTGAAAATCTAGTTTTAAATATTTTAGAAGTGTCAGTATGCAGTTCCAGCATGTACTGTCAGACAAGAATTATTCACAAAATGCTGGAGTAACTCAGCAGGTCAGGCAGCATCTCGGGAGAGAAGGAATGGGTGACGTTTCGGGTCGAGACCCTTCTTCAGGTCTTGACCCGAAACGTCACCCATTCCTTCTCTCCCGAGATGCTGCCTGACCTGCTGAGTTACTCCAGCATTTTGTGAATAAATCGATTTGTACCAGCATCTGCAGTTATTTTCTTATACTGTCAGACAAGAACACTGTTTTCTCCCCTATCGCTAAAATAAAACATTTTATTAATTTAAAATGTAATTATAAACAGTGGTATTCCATTTTCAAATGTTTGTTTTCCACATTCAAATGTCAGCGTGGTGTTCTTTGATCCAGCTAATGTTTACACACATCCTAAACTATGGAACCATAATCTGGCATTGCCAGCTTGTACCAAAGTGCATACTTTCAACAATACACTATGCTTGGTTTTGAAACTTCAGACACTACACATTATTTAATTCCTGTTTACACTCAACATTTTCACTGGCTGTTGTGTAACAGTTTAACCAAGACCTAAGTCTAATTTTGTGCTTTATTCTCTGAAGCTACTTTGCTGCATTACTGTCGTAAGAGAAAACACAAAACTGATAGAACAGAGCTGAATACAATGCTGGAAATCTTCACTGTTTATTGGAATGTCACATTAGGAAGGTCAGTTCTTTATAATGGAAATATAATTTACTCCTACTGTAACCATGTCCTTTATAAGTGACATTTTTTAGATAAAAAGTAGAGCTAATGTTACAGATTAAAATATACTGACATTTAGAACAAAAGTATTCTGATGAAGCAGTCAACATTTCCGGAATATAAAACAATGGAAAGTCTGGACAATCGTCACTTACAATGAATGTCATAATCAAATGATGATAATGAATGTATTTTCATCCTCTTCTGGTTCTGTGCATGTGAAAAGCATATTTATGACGACGAGAAGATACAAGGTATTCATTGGTTGACATTCTCATGCCAGAGTTACATGTGTCATTCTCTCTGGATTCTTTGTTCAGAAGCAATGACTGATTCTTATTTTGATTGATCTTCCATATTTATCATATTGAAAATAATCTTAGATTGTTTATACATCCAAAACTTCTATGAGATGTTTTCAACTGCATTATCATTGGGGCAGTGGTCTTAATACAAAAAAATGAAAACCAATCCAGAAGATGGAAAACTGTGTATGTTGGAAATACCCTTCAATAGACAACATTAGCATGATGAAAAAGAGGTAATTAACATTACAATTTGGCAACCTGCTAAGTCATGTTCATAAATTCATAAGTGATAGGAGCAGAATTAGGCCATTCAGCCGATCATGTCTGCTCGGCCATTTAATCATGGTTGATCTATCCCACTGAATCCCCATTCTCCTGCCTTCTCCCCATATCCCCTGACATTCATAATAATCACGAATCTATCAATCTCTGCCTTAAAAATATCCATTGACATAACCTCCACAACATTGCGTGACAATGAATTTTACAGATTCACCACCCTCTGAATAAAGAAATTCTACCTCATCTTTCTAAAGTTATATTCTTTTATTCTGAGGCTATGGCCTCTGGTCCTAGATTCTCCCACTAGTGGAAACATCCTCTCCACATCCAATGTATCCAGGCCTTTCACCATTCGGTAAGTTTCAATAAGGTCCCCCCTCATCCTTTAAACTACAGCAAGTACATGGACAGTGCCTTCAAACGCTCATCATATGTTAACCTAATCACTCCTGGGATTATTCTCGTAAACTTCTTCTCGACTCTCTCCAATGTTAGCACATCCTCAGGCATGGGGCCCAAAATTGCTCACAATGCTCCAAATGCAGTCTGACCAGTGCCTTATAAAGACTCAGCATTACATCCCTATTTTGTCAGTGAATCAGTCAGTGACTCCACCTTTTCTCTTTACCCAGGAGTTAACTGATCTGTTGAATGTTTTCCATAATTTTCCATTTCGGTAATAGCAGTACGAAATGTATAGGAAGGAACTACAGATGCTGGTTTAAACCGAAGATAGACACAAAAAGCTAGAGTAACTCAGCGGGACAGGCAGCATCCCTGGAGAGAAGGAATGGGTGACATTTCGGGTTGAGACCCTTCTTCAGACCCTTCTTCAGTCTATCTTCTGTTATAGCATTGATCATTGCAATAGTTCTAATTCTCCAAATGATTTTCTATCCTTCACTCAAATAATATGTTTCAGTGCTTTTCCATTGAGCAGTCACGGAGACACAAGGCTATTCCCTTCTGATCATCACCAGCTACTATTGGCAAAAGCCTCACTACTAGCTTTTATTCCCCATAAAATAGAAACTATCACATTTTTTCCCCTCAAATTTAAGGACATTATAACATTGTGAGTCTGTGACTGGAATGGGCATACCTTTGTGTGTGAATCCAGTATCCAAGTTGATCCAGGAAACTGGATAAATGATTCAGAAACCAAAGATCACATCCCACCAAGCAGCTGGAGAATTTAAATTCAGTTAATTAAATAATCTGAAATTAAAAATAATGATAACCATGAATCTACTGCAGTCATCAAAAAATTGTCTCCTTCATTGTTATTTTTGTAGGGAAGAAAAAGGATCATCATTACCCTGTTTAGCAAATTGTCTGTGATTGAGAAAACACCTGAAACTATCTTCAGCCAAAACCATCGATTAGAAGATATATATTCATCTCTTGCTGAAGATCCCCGGCATACCAGAAGCCAGTTTTTAGTAGATTCAGTTGATTCTATTGTGATATCAAGAAATGTCCAAGTTCATGGGACATCCCAGCTGAAGCACTGACGATTTGCAGATCCAAATAGTTCCATCTCAAACCATGCTGTTCAAGTACAAGAATAATGGCTTCTGCCTAACAAAGTGAGAATCTGTGAAATACGTCTTCTCCATTTGACTAATTATTGCAATATCATGCTACTCTTAATCATGATTGAAGTTGGTAATCTGCTCCCAGACATATTCTTTGGATACTCGCAGGGTCCGTTATGTTTAGTTGAGAGATACAGCACGGAAACAGGCCCTTCGGCCCACTGAGTCCACACCAACCAGCGATCCCCGTATATTAACACTATCCTTCACACATGAAGGACAATTTTTACATTTACCAAGCCAATTTACCTAAATACCTGTATGTCTTTGGTGTGTGGAAGGAAACCGAAAATCTCAGAGAAAATCCACGCGGTCACAGGGAGAACATACAAACTCCGTACAGACAGCACTCGAGGTCGGGATTGAACCCGGGTCTCAGGCGATGCAAGCGCTGTAAGGCAGCAACTCTACCGCTCCGCCACCATGCCACCCTTGGTTCCAGATTTCATCAAAATCCTCATCCCAATATGCCTTTTGATGGAAAGTCTTTACTGCCCCATTAGAAGCCATGAGGAGTCAAGCAAGGTATACCAAGATGAACATTTTGTTTGAACAAACGGATACATTTACAGAGTCCCAAGCTTCTGCATAGTTATAAAAGCAGAAAGCTGACAGATGTGAGCAAATTTGTCAGATTTCAAAAAGAAGATTAAGACGACTTTTTAAGTAAAATTGCTGCTAATGCATGGATGGAGACAGATTGTTAAATGACCAACATGGTACACTCAGCATGATTAGTTTATATAGAATTCTTATTTGCCACAAAAATATTTCACTATCCTTATATTGAGAGCTAGCTGATTAATCATTATAAACCAACAGGTTAAGGAAACAAAAAATAGCTGCAAATCCAGTAAATATTCAGTTGAACTTGAAATTGCTGTTGAGTTATAGAAACATAGAAAATAGGTGCAGGAGTAGGCCATTCAGCCCTTCAAGCCTGCACCGCCATTCAATATGATCATGGCTGATCATCCAGCTCAGTAACCTGTACCTGCCTTCTCTCCATACCCCCTGATTCCTTTAGCCACAAGGGCCACATCTAACTCCCTCTTAAATATAGCTAATGAACTGGCCTCAACTACCTTCTGTGGCAGAGAATTCCACAGACTCACCACTCTGTGTGAAGAAATGTTTTCTCATCTCGGTCCTAAAAGACTTCCTTCCCCCTTATCCTTAAGCTGTGACTTCCCCAACATCGGGAACAATCTTCCCGCATCTACTTGATATTGATTCAAAGAGTTGATATTGATTCAAAGAGTCTCAAAAGGTGTAACACTTTGCAATTTGGCATCTAATCAGAAAATAACCTGGCTTCCAGAATTTAAAAAAATATATATTCACTGCCTAGACATAAGATTGTTTGTATGTAGATTTTTTCATCTAATCTTTTTTTCTTGTTTTGTGGGCATCACTGGCTAGGCCATAATTATCCCGAACTGAGTGGATTACTTGACCCTGTCGCTGGGCATTTCGGGATCAGCCACATCGATGATCTGGAGTTACATATAGATCTGAAAGTACGGATATCAATGTTTATGTTCTCCTGAGAGACATTAGTGAACCAACTGGTTGTTTAACCTGGCATGTTTGTGATTTAGATTCAGATTTAGATTCAGATTATTTTATTGTCATATACACCAGGGTGCAATGACATTCCTTGTTTGCCTGAAGTTCATCGAGTAAATAATAAATACAATAATATATCAATAAATACAATGACAAAAGTAAAAAGGTTGAATGGTGCAAATATTGTACAAATAAAAGAATACTGAAGTGCAATAAAGAAATAATCACACGAGGTTGAGTTAAGAATAAGAGTATTTGGCTGCATCTCCGGGAAGTAGATGTGAAAGATGTGTTTGATGCAGCAGCCCAACAGCCATGGGGAAGAAGCTGTTCTTAAACCTGGATCTCTCACCCAAACCGCACACTTTGATCTTCTCACCCAAACCTTATTTTGGTTATCTGCTGTCCATAGTAACTAAGTGATGCTTTAAGGGGAATCAAACTGCAGACTAGCAAACCCGCCGACCAGGATATTGAAGAAAGACACAAAAAGCTGGACTAACTCAATGGGTCAGGCAGCATCTCTGGAGAGAAAAGGATGGGAGACGTTTTGGGTTGGGACACTTCTTCAGTCTTTAGAAGGGTCTCGACCCAAAATGTCACCTGTCCATATTCTCCAGAGATGCTGCCTAACGTGCTGAATTATTCCAACACCCTGTGTCCTTTGTATCTTGTGCCTGATGGAAGAGGGGAGCAGAGGGGTGGCCAGAGTGAAAAAGATCCTTGATTATGTCAGCTGCTTTCCTGAGGCAGTGCAAATTGAAAATGCTTTTGATGGGGAGGGAAGGCTGGTCTGTGAGATGGACTGGACTATGTTCATAACTCATTGCAATTCCTTGCAGATTTGGTCAGAGCTGTTGCCAAACCAAGCTGTGATTCAAACCAATGGGATACTTTCTATGGTGCATCTGTAAAAAAATGGTAAGGGCTTTTAGAGACATGCCGAATTTCTGAGGAAATAGAGGCGTTAGTGTGCTTCAATGTGTTTGGTCCAGGACAAATTGGTGATGACATTTCCGATTAGGAACTTCAAGCTCTCAACCATCTCCACTCTGGCACCATTGATGCTGCTTGGGCCGTGTACACTATAACCACTCCCTGAAGTCAATAATTAGCTCCTTCATCCTGCTGATCTTGAGCGAGAGGTCGTTGTCTTGACACCGTGTTCCTAGACTCTTCTTCTTCCTATACGCCATACTCCAAAATTCAAGGTCCAGCCCATTACGGTGGTGTCATTTTCAAACTTGTAAATAGAGAATTTGGCCACACAGTCATGAGTGACATAGGGAGTATATTAAGGGGTTGAGAACATATTCTTATGAGGCATTGGTGTTGAGACAACTCTTGAGATGAGCTCTGATTATCTCTAGTTGTTTTTAGAATTTTTGATACTTCTGATACTTTCCAAATTTGTTTCGACGTTCAATTGGAAGTATTTCTCCAGGTGGAGAGCATGTCTTGAGATTGGAATGCACAATTTTTTTCTGGCTAAAAATCTTAATCTGATAGTGAAATGGAGATGGCACCAGTCAGTAGACATGGTTTAACATGTTGACCACAGACTGAATGATTAGCATTCCAGGATTCCCCTCAATTTCCTCGAGTTGAGGAACTGTGTTGCCTTCAAATGTTTTCAGATTACCCATACAAGATCCGTGCATCTCATACCGTGCATTCAGAAAGTATTCAGACCTCTTCACTTTCTCCACATTTTGTTACATTACAGACATTTTAAAATTGATTAAATTCATTTTTTTATTGTCAATCTACACAACACGCCAGAATGAAGAAGCAAAAGCAGGTGGTTAGAATTTTTTGCAAAGTAATTAAAAAGAAATAGCTGAAATATCACATTTACATAAGTATTCAAACCCTTTACTATGACACTCAGAATTGAGCTTAGGTTCATCCTGTTTCCATTGATTATCCTTGAGATGTTTCTGCAACTTGACTGGAGTCCACCAGTGGTAAATTAAATTGATTGGACATGATTTGGAAGGTACACACCTGTCTATATAAGGTCCTACAGTTGACAGTACATGACAGAGCAAAAACCAAGCCATGAAGACGAAGGAATTGTCCGTAGACCTCTGAGACAGGATTGCATCAAACCACAGATCTGGGGAAGGGTATAAAACAATTTCTGCAGCATTGCAGGTCCTGAAGAGCACAGTGGCTCTCACAGAGCTCTAGAGTTCCTCTGTGAAGATGGGAGAACCTTCCAGAAGGCCAATTATATCTGCAGCACTCCAAAAATCAGGCCTATATGGTAGAGTGGCCAGACGGAAGCCACACCTCAGTAAAAGGCACATGACAGCCTGCTTGGAGTTTGCCAAAAGGCACCTAAAGGACTCTCAGACCATGAGAAACAAGATTCCCTGGTCTGATAAAACCAAGATTGAACTCTTTGGCCTGAATGCCAAGCGTCACATCTGGAGAAAACCAGGCACCGCTCATCACCTGGCCAATACCATACCTATGGTGAAGCATGGTGATAGCAGTATCATGCCGTGGGGATGTTTTTCAGTGGCAGGAACTGGGAGACTCGTCAGGATCGAGGGAAAGATGAATGGAGCAAGGTACAGAGAGATCCTTGATGATTTAGATTTTTTAGATTTAGAGATACAGCGCAGAAACAGGCCCTTCGGACCACCGGGTCCGCGCCGCCCAGCAATCCCCACACATTAACACTATCCTACACCCACTAGGGACAATTTTTACATTTTCCCAGCCAATTAACCTACAAACCTGTACGTCTTTGGAGTGTGGGAGGAAACCAAAGATCTTGGAGAAAACCCACGCAGGTAATGGGGAGAACGTACAAAAACCGTACAGTACAGCACCTGTAGTCAGGATCGCTGCATTCGCTGTAAGGCAGCAACTCTACCGCTGCGCCACCGTGCCGCCCTGCTCCAGAGCGTTCTGGACCTCGGACTGGGGCGGAGGTTCACCTTCCAACAGGATAATGACCCTAAGCACACAGCCAAGACAACACAGGAGTGGCTTCATGACAAGTCTGTGAATGTCCTAAAGTGGCGCAGCAACAGCCAGGACTTGAACCCAATCGAACATATCGGGAGGGACCTGAAAATAGTAGTGCATCGACACTCCCCATTTAACTTGACAGAGCTTGAGAGAATCTGCAGAGAAGAATGGGAGAAATTACACAAATATAGGTGTGCCAAGCTTGTAAAGTCATACCCAAAAAGATGAGGCTGTAATCACTGCCAAAGGTGCCTCAACAAAGTACTGAGTAAAGGGTCTGAATACTTATGTAAATGTGATATTTCTGTTATTTAGACAATAGACAATAGGTGCAGGAGTAGGCCATTAGGCCCTTCGAGCCAGCACCACCATTCAATGTGATCATGGCTGATTATTCTCAATCAGTACCCAGTTCCTGCCTTCTTCCCATACCCCCTGACTCTGCTATCCTAAAGGGCACTATCTAGCTCTCTTGAATGCATTCAGAGAATTGGCCTCCACTGCCTTCTGAGGCAGAGAATTCCACAGATTTACAACTTTCAGCATGACAGAAAAAGGTTTTTCTCATCTCCATTCTAAATGGCCTACCCCTTATTCTTAAACTGTGGTCCCTAGTTCTGGATTCCCCCAACATTGGGAACATGTTTCCTGCCTCTAACGTGTCTAACCCCTTAATAATCTTATGTTTCGATAAGATCCCCTCTCATCCTTCTAATTTCCAGTGTATACAAGCCTAGTCGCTCCAGTCTTTCAACATATGACAGTCCCGCCATTCTGGGAATGAACCTAGCAAACCCTCAATAGCCCTCAATAGCAAGAATATCCTTCCTCAAATTTGGAGACCAAAACTGCACACAGTACTCCAGGTGCGGTCTCACTAGGGCCCTGTACAACTGCAGAAGGAAT
Organism: Rhinoraja longicauda; assembly: GCF_053455715.1. Classification (NCBI taxonomy): domain Eukaryota; kingdom Metazoa; phylum Chordata; class Chondrichthyes; order Rajiformes; family Arhynchobatidae; genus Rhinoraja; species Rhinoraja longicauda. The sequence continues at coordinate 38,950,359 of NC_135956.1, read as the reverse complement.
TCTTTGCTCCTATACTCAACTCCTCTTGTTATGAAGGCCAACATTCCATTGGCTTTCTTCACTGCCTGCTGTACCTACTTGCTTCCTTTCAGTGACTGATGCACTAGGACACCCAGATCTCGTTGTATGTCCCCTTTTCCTAACTTGACACCATTCAAATAATAATCTGCCTTCCTATTCTTACCACCAAAGTGGATAACCTCACATTTATCCACATTAAACTGCATCTGCCATGCATCCGCCCACACACACAACCTGTCCAAGTCACCCTGCAACCTCATAGCATCTTCCTCAGTTCACACTGCTCCCCAGCTTTGTATCATCTGCAAATTTGCTAATGGTACTTTTAATCCCTTCATCCAAGTCATTATTGTATATTGTAAATAGCTGCGGTCCAAGCACCGAGCCTTGCGGTACCCCACTAGTCACTGCCTGCCATTCTGAAAGGGACCCATTTATCCCCACTCTTTGTTTTCTGTCTGCCAACCAATTTTCTATCCATGTCAATACCCTACCCCCAATACCATGTGCTCTAATTTTGCCCACTAATCTCCTATGTGGGACCTTGTCGAAGGTTTTCTGAAAGTCGAGGTACACCACATCCACTGGCTCTCCCCTGTCAATTTTCCTAGTTACATCCTCAAAAAATTCCAGAAAATTAGTCAAACATGAATTCCACTTCGTAAATCCATGCTGACTCGGAACGATCCTGTTACTGCTATCAAATGCTCTGCAATTTCATTTTTTATAATTACCTCCAATATCTTCCCCACCACTGCTGTCAGACTAACTGGTCTATAATTTCCTGTTTTCTCTCTCCCTCCTTTTTTAAAAAGTGGGATAACATTAGCTACCCTCCAATCCACAGGAACTGATCCCGAATCTATAGAACATTGGAAAATGATCACCAATGCGTCCACAATTTCTAGAGCCACCTCCTTAAGTATCCTGGGATGCAGACCATCAGGCCCTGGGGATTTATCAGCCTTCAGTCCCATCAGTCTACCCAGCACCATTTCCTGTCTAATGTGAATTTCCTTCAGTTCCTCCGTCACCCTAGGATCTCTGGCCACTAGAACACCTAGGAGATTGTTTATATCTTCGTTAGTGAAGACAGATCCAAAGCACCGGTTCAACTCGTCTGCCATTTCCTTGTTCCCCATAATAAATTCCCCCGCTTCTGTCTTCAAGGGACCCACATTTGCCTTGACTATTTTTTTCCTCTTTACATACCTAAAAAAGCTTTTACTATCCTCCTTTATATTATTGGGTAGCTTACCCTCGTAACTCATCTTTTCTCCCCATATTGCCTTTTTAGTTTTCTTCTGCTGCTCTTTAAAAGAGTCCCAATCCTCTGGCTTCCCACACTTCTTTGCTATGTTATACTTTTTCTCTTTTATTTTTATGCTGTCCTTGACTTCCCTTGTCATCCACGGGTGCCTCTTACTCCCCTTAGAATCTTTCCTCCTCTTTGGGATAAATTGATCCTGCAACTTCTGCATTATTCCCAGGAATACCTGCCATTGCTATTCCACCATCTTCCCTGCTAGGGCCTCCTTTGAGTCAAATCTGGCCAGCTCCTTCCTCATGCCTCTGTAATCCCCTTTGCTATACTGTAATACTGACACTTCCGATTTTCCCTTCTCCCTCTCAATTTGTAAAGTAAAACTTATCATATTATGATCACTGCCTCCTAATGGCTCTTTTACCTTGAGTCCCCTTATCAGATCAGGTTCATTACACAACACTAAATCCAGAATTGCCTTCTCCCTGGTAGGCTTCAGTACAAGCTGTTCCAAGAATCCATCTCGAAGGCACTCCACAAACTCTCTTTCCTGGGGTCCATTACCAACCTGATTTTTCCAGTCTACCTGCATGTTGAAATCTCCCATAACCACCGTAGCATTACATTTGCGACATGCCAATTTTAGCTCTTGATTCAAGTGGCGGCGCCTAACGGCTGCGGCTCGCTAGCAGTCTGTTCGTATTTTTTCCTTTTTTTTTTGTGTTGTGTGTCGGTGTTGGGATGGTTTTTGTTTTTTTTTGGTTGTGTATGTGTGGGGGGTGGTGGTGTGGGGGATGGTGGTGGTGGTGTGGGTGGGGGTGTGGGGGAAACCTTTCTCTTTTAGGTCTCTTCCTCACGGCGCGGGGTGCGGCTCGGCCGCGGGGCCTTCCATCGCCCGGTGCGGCTCAGCCGCGGGGCCTAATATCGCTGGTGCGGCTCGGCCGCTGGACTTAACATCGCCCGGCGCGGCTCGGCCGCTGGACTTAACAGTGCCCGGTGCGGCTCGGCCACGGGGCCTAACATCGCTGGTGCGGCTTGGCCGCTGGACTTAACAGTGCCCGGTGCAGCTCGGCCGCTGGGCCTAACATCGCTGGTGCGGCTCGGCCGCTGGACTTAACAGTGCCCGGTGCGGCTCGGCCACGGGGCCTAACATCGCTGGTGCGGCTCGTCCGCTGGACTTAACAGTGCCCGGGCCGCGGGGCCTTCCATCGCCCGGTGCGGCTCGGCCGCGGGGCCTAACATCGCCCGGCGCGGCTCAGCCGCGGGACTTTTCATCGCTGGTGCGGCTCGGCCGCTGGACTTAACATCGCCCGGTGCGGCTTGGCCGCGGGGCCTTCCATCGCCCGGTGCGGCTCGGCCGCGGGGCCTAACATCGCCCGGTGCGGCTTGGCCGCGGGACTTAGCTGCGCATGGCTCGGTCGCGGGGCCTTCCATCACCCGGTTCGGCCGCGAGACGTTTCAGCACCCGGTGCGACTCGGCCGCGGGGACTGTGCGGGTCGGTCGGGGACGAGCTGTCTGTCCGTGGGCGTGGGGAAGAGAGTGGAAGTTTTGTTGCCTCCATCACAGTGAGGGGGTGTTTGGAGTCACTGTGATGGACGTTTGTGTTGGGGTTATTTGTCTTGTGTTCTTTTTTGTGTGTGACTGCTATGTAGTTTCGTTCGGTACCTTGGTACCGAATGACAAATAAAGCTCTGTTGTTGAACTTGCACCCTATGTCGAGGCTACTGTTTGGGGGCCTGTAGATAACTCCCATTAGGGTCTTTTTACCCTTACAATTCCTCATTTCCATCCATACTGATTCTACATCTCCTGATTCTATGTCACCCCTTGCAAGGGAGTGAATATCATTCCTTACCAACAGAGCGACCCCACCCCCTCTGCCCACCTGTCTGTCTTTTCTATACGTTGTGTACCCCTGAATATTCAGTCTCCCACCTTTGTTCGACCTGGACCCTTGGCGTGACAGCCTCACAGTAGGTCCTGTCCAGGAAACTCTCGCATTCCCGGATGGCCCTGAGGTCATCCAGCTGCTTCTCCAACTCCACAACACGTCCATTCAGGAGCTGCACCTGGACACAGTTCTTGCAGGTGTAGCTCCCAGAAGCTCTAGCGGTGTCCCTACCTTCCCACATCCTGCAGACTCACCGCCAAAGACTCGCACTTTTCTCACAGGGCACTTCGACTCACAGCCAAAAACTCACACTTTTCTCACAGGGCACTTCCCTCAACAGGGCTGCACCCCTTGTGAAAGCCTTATTTATATCAGTCACTAAATTGACTAATTGGCCAATTTACCAAACTTCTAATTTAATTGATCAGCCAATCCACATGCTCACTCCTATCCTGCCTTCCTCTGACGAGCTTGGAGGTACGCGCTTCACTGACTGACTGCTAGCGTCCCTTTGGTGCTCTTTTTATACAGACTTTTAACTGCAATTAACACTTAAGGGCCTGTCCCACTTAGGCGTTCTTTTTGGCGACTGCCAAAGTCATAGCAGATCGCTGAATTTTTCTTTTACCCAACGACAATGACCACAACAATGCCGAGTCAGGTCGAGATTACACCGTCTTCTGAAACATCGCGAAAATTCCCGTGCTATCAATCCTTCTCCGGCGTCCTGGTTTTCGCTGAAATCACTGACAAGTCAGTAAGTACTTGAGAGTTTTGAACAATAACACCTTGTATGGGTTACTTAAAAACCAAGCTTCACTGTAACAAGGAATAAACAGGATTTACTTCCAGTTTACTAATAGCTGTATTAAAAAAAAAAATTTAAAGTGGTTAAGTGGATTTTTGTGAAAAGTGTGTGGGCATTCTTTGAAAATGTAAGGGAGATGTATATCTGGTTTCTAGGTTGCATATCTGGGTTTGGAGCTCACTTTAAAGGTAATGGCTGAGGCCAAAAACATCGCAAAAATTCCCACGCTTACCTGACCGTCAAACTGTCGCCTCCAATCTACCTGTCCTGACGGTAAATAAATTGGTTAAACACAAGCATTTTACGGTATTTTGAAATGATTTTACTTATTTTAATATTATGTGCTTCTAAATGCATCTTAAGAGAACCTATCAAACCTGGGGACAGCATGCGACAGCGACCGCAATAAGCTGCGATACCTGGCGACAAGCCAGCTGTCGCCGAGAGATTTCAAACCGTTTGATTTCTCTGCAATGCGCCGAGATCCACTACGATCCACTACGATCTTTGGAAGACTCCTCACGATCATGCCCGCGACACCCCAGCGAACGTTCGGCGACAGCCTAGTCGCCCGCAGTTGCCTTAAAATCGCCTAAGTGGGACAGGCCCTTTACTTTCTTTCAACCAATCGTCGTCCTTGCTCCTGCTCTCCCGGCCTTTACTGACTTTCTTTTTAATTACTTTGCAAAAATTTCTAAACACCTGTTTTCACTTTTTTATTATGGGGTATTGTGTGTAGAATGATGATAATTTTTTTTTAAATCCATTTTAAAATAAGGCTGTAACATAACAAAATGTGGAAAAAGTGAAGAAGTCTGAATACTTTCTGAATGCACTGTAAGTACCTGGAAACCATATTGCAAATATGTAGCAAATGTTCGTACATAGTGGACAATTGTCCATGCACTCCTGAACATGGGATACTGCAATAGTTCACAAAATATCACTTAAACCCATGGGCGGCACAGTGGGGCAGTGGTAAAGTTGCTGCCTTACAGCACCAGAGACCCAGGTTCGATCCTGACCATGGGTGCTCTCGGTACGTTCTCCCCGTGACCACATGGTCTTCCACAATCCCACAAAGTCTTTTTTTTTCTAAAACATAGTTATGCTTCACATTAAAGATGAGATCCAGAGATAAAGGAGTATCCATTTACAGAGTAATACGAAGGATCATTCAATAAGGTTATACTAAAATAGTAGTCTTGCTATAATAAACAAATCAGAAATACAGTTACCAACCAGTTCTTTAACTCCCAATCTTACCAATCTCCATGGTGGTATAACTTTCATGCAGAATTTCCCATTAAATAACGTTGGTCCAAAGCAAATACAAATTTTCTTGATGATTACAAGAAACACATTATGGAATTTTACTTAATTAGTTTTGAGCCTGTGTACATTTATCATTAAGTGTGTAGAGTCAATGATATAATCAATTACACATTATTTGCAGGAGGAGAGTGCAAAGCAGTTTAAAACATCTTGGTAATTTCAACATTCCTACAGTTTTGGCAGTAATCAGATAAACCAAATGGACCTGCTGTGGGATAGAATATAGAATATAGAATACAGAACAGTACAGCACAGAAACATTTGTGCTGAGCATGATGCCTAGTTGAACTGATCTCTTCTGCCTGCAAGTGATCAATATCCCTCCATTCCCTGCATGTCCATGTGCCTATCTAAAAGCTTCTTAAACACCACAATTGTATCTGCCTCCACCATCACTCCTGCAATGCGTTCCAGGCCCCCACCACCCTCTGTGTTAAACACTTGCCCCACACATCTCCATTAAACTTCCTACCCCTTCTTACCTTATGTCCTATATGAATGCCCTGTGGTGTTGGACATTTTCATCCTTGGAAAAAAGATTCTTGATTGGGATTGGGATTGGGATTGGGAGCCTTCTTCGGACTGATTGTATTAGGGTTGAGAAATGCCGAAGAGAGTGGCGTGGGGCAGGCCACCTGTCCTGGGCAGAGCTGTTCCCAAACCAGACTGTAATGTTGCCGGACAGGATGCTCTCTACAGCCCCAGAGTAGAAGCAATGAAGGATCCTCAGCGACACTCTGAATTTCCTCAGTTGTCTAAGGTGGTAAAGGCGCTGCTTAGCCTTACCCACCAGTGCGGCAATGTGCGTTGCCCACGTCAGATCCTCTGCGATGCAGACTCCCAAGTATTTAAAACTGCTCACCCTATCCACAATAGACCCATTTATCTCGAGTGGCGTGTACGTCCTTGGATGTTTAGCCCTTCTGAAGTCCACAATCAGCTCCTTTGTTTTAGTGACATTCAAGAGGAGGCTATTGTCCTGACACCAGAGTGCCAGATCAGCCACCTCCTCCCGGTAGGCCTTCTCATCGTTGTTGGAGATCCGGCCCACCACCACAGTGTCATCAGCAAACTTGATGATGGAGTTTGAGCTGAACCTGGCCCCACAGTCATGTGTGTACAGGGAGTACAGTAGGGGGCTAAGGACGCAGCCCTGGGGGGATCCTATGTTCAGGGTGAGGGAGCTAGATGTGTGTTCCCCCATCCTGACCACTTGGGGCCTGGCAGTGAGAAAGTCCAGGACCCAGGCACACAGAGGGGTGCTAAGCCCCAGTTCCAGCAGCTTCTCAACCAGTCTGCTGGGGACTATTGTGTTGAATGCTGAACTAAAGTCAATGAACAGCATCCTCACATAGCCCCCCTGGCTGTCCAGATGAGAGAGAGCGGTGTGTAGAACCTGGGAGACCGCATCATCCGTGGACCTGTTCGGACGGTATGCGAACTGTAGTGGGTCCATGTTGCGAGGAAGGAGGGCGCAGATGTGCTTCTTGACTAGCCTCTCAAAGCATTTCATGACAACCGAGGTGAGGGCCACCGGTCGGTAGTCATTTAAACACGCTGGAGAGGCATTCTTTGGCACCGGTACAATGATGGATCTTTTGAAGCATGCAGGGACCACGGACTTTGCCAAGGAGAGGTTGAATATTGTGGTGAGCACTGGAGCAAGCTGAGTAGCACAAGACTTTAGTACTCGCCCAGATATACCATCTGGGCCTCCAGCTTTCCTCGTGTTCACACGCGTCAGAGCTCACCTCACCTCATGCTCGGACACCGAGAATGTGTGCACATCCCCGGCGGTGGATCCCCCTCCAGCCTTGCTAGCCAGCGCCCCTTCGGTGCTGTTTTTAGACGGCGAGCTGGTGGTGTTACCCGTCTCAAACCGTGCGTAAAAAGAGTTCAGGTCATCAGCTAAGGAGGAGCCGGCACTTCCGGTTGAGGGGGTGCTGGACCTGTAGCTAGTTATAGTCCGTAGCCCCTGCCAAAGGCGCCTGGTGTCCTGCTGCTCCATCTGTGACTCCATCTTGTCCCGGTACCTCTTTTTTGCATCCTTCACTGCCCTTCGCAGTCGGTAGGACTCTCCCTTGTAGTCGTCCATGTTGCCGGATGCCAGGCCGGAGTTGTAAGCAGCGGTGCGAGCATTCAAGGCCACGCGAATAGACCTGTCCACCCAGGGTTTTTGGTTAGGGAAGATACTGACCCTTACCTTGGGGATGATGGTATCGGCTATTGTGGCAATGAAGTCCGTAACCGCTTCCGCAAACTCATTTACGTCTCTGGAACTTGCTTGGAACATGTTCCAGTCGACTTCGCTCAGTGCATCCTGCAGCATGGCCTCTGAATGGTCAGCCCACCGCTTTACGTCCCTCGTCACTGTCGCTTCCCGTACTATCCGTTGTTTGTACTCCGGGTCTCAACTTGAAATGTCAACTTACACCCTTTGCCTCCACAGATGCCGATTGACTTGTTACTTTCTTGCAGCATTCATTTTTTGGTTTGTTTTTGTTTAAATCTACTGCAGAAATCATTAAACTTAACAAAGCCTTGTAGCAGCAGGACTTGACACTGATTTTTTGATAAACAACTCATTGCATGGAAGACCAAACTGGGAAAATTGTCCACTTAGATCAATGGTTCTGCTTTTATTTCACTGATCAGATGAATGCTCTCTTTCACGAATTACCTCAAAAAATCTATGTAGTGATCCCCAATCATTTTGACAATGCAGCTAAGTGGCTTTTATTCTCTTTCAGCCACAACTCTCACATTTCAGCTATTGGATATTAAAACTGTCAGGGGATTGCTATCTCTTGTAAATTTCTGACAAACGTTTTTGTTTTCAATTCAAAGCCATCTAAAATCCTAATGTTCTTCTTTCCTCACTGTTCCTTGCTATGACAAAGTTGTGACTCCACAATCTACACTATCAATGTTCCTACCATTCTTACTTACCGTTCTCAAATCTTCAATCTGGAAGCTTTCTTAAAACATAAACTTGACATCATTACTATCATATCTTGGTCTCCCACAATGGCATTTTCTGACATTGTTCAGATCTATATATTGCCTTGTATATTATTTTTCTCATCTTTTAGTTCATTTCTGCCCTTGCAAAATAATTTTTTTATTCTAAATGAAAAACAAACTGCTAGACAAACTCAGCGGGACAGGCATTCCCGCCTGTGCAAGAAATGGGCAATCAACATTTCGGGTCAAGTCCCTTATTCAGACTGATGGAATGGAGGGGAGCAATACATGAGGCAAAGAGGTGGAGAAAGAACTGGCAAGTGATAGGTGGATCCAAATGAGGAGAGATTGATAGTCTGCTGTGTCTCCAATGATTTGGTTCCTCTGTGAGGCTGGAAAAATATGTTGTTCTTCCCCAACATTGTTGAATTTGTATCCATTCTATATTTTCTAATACAATTCATTTTCATGGACTCTTGATATACACACATATCTCACTTTTTTTTTTAACATAATCATTGCATTTTGTCTTAGAAATGGGAATAAAGACTTGAAATATCAGCAGACAATCTATGTTCCAGAGAAATGGCCTGAATATTGACATAACTAAACTAAAAGTTTCTCTACACTCTCCAAACTTTCTATTAATTTCTTGTGGTGTTGACTGACTGCATGTTATAACAGCTACTTTTAGGCAACTCAGTCACTTGGCCTTCTACAAATTGAGATTATGAGAGTGATTGAAGGAGAAGTAATGTGTGTCTGAGTGTAACTAGATGCACAGTCACGGTCCATGTCATACCGTCCTTTGCCCAGGTGTGCTGTCACTTAAGATGTCCTCAACATAGAATAAATCATGTAAATCAGTACAGATTTAGTTCTAAACTCAAGACCTCCCTTGTCTGTGTTGCTCAGTCCACAGTGGGTTATGAGGATTGAGTCATCAAGCACACACAAAGATAAACATAAACGTGTTGGAAATACTGAGCAGATAAGGCAACATCTGTGAAGAGAGAAACAGAGTTGGCACTTCAGGCTGAAGATCCTTCATCAGAATATACAAGTGATTTTGATGGCTAAAGTTTTTGCATAGTTTTAAAAAGTCATTGTTTCCCTATCCTATGAGTCATTTCCTTATTGAATGGGATATTATGTTGAGGTAGTCATTTTATCTTTGAGTTGTCATGTCCCAGTATAACAATAAAATGTGGTTTTATAAAATAATGTGATTTTATCTGAGGAAAGTAATTGGATTCCTTTCACAAATAAAGGATACTTATCCTGTAAGGCTCAAAAGCATTGATATCTGGGTTTGAAAAATGGTATTTATAAGAATATAAGAAGTTGCAGCAGGTCTGGAAAGTGAGATCACATGGGATCCAGAGTGAGATTGCCAATTGGATAAAACATTAGCTTGGTGGAAGGAGTCAGTGGGCAGTATAGACAATAGACAATAGGTGCAGGAGTAGGCCATTCAGCCGTTTGAGCCAGCACCACCGTTCAATGTGATCATGGCTGATCATTCTCAATCAGTACCCCATTCCTGCCTTCTCCCTATACCCCCTGACTCCGCTATCCTTAAAAATCAGTAGTTTAGATTTATTTCAGTTTTTGTTTTTGAGATAGAGCGCGGAAACAGGCTATTTGGCCCACCTAGTCCGCTCTGAGGAGTGATCCCCGCACATTAACACTACCCTACACACACTAGGGACAATTTTACACATACACCAAGCCAATTTACCTACATACCTCTACGTCTTTGGAGTGTGGGGGGAAACCGAAGATCTTGGAGAAAACGCAAGCAGTCACTGGGAGAACGTACAAACTCCGTACAGAGAGCACCCGTAGTCGGGATCAAACCCGGGTCACTCACTCATTCACGTCTACGAACCCGCCCACAGCACCATCATGCCGCCCAGTAGTGGAGGGTAGTTTATTAGACTGGAGGCCTCTGATCAATGGTGAGGTGCAGGGATTAATGCTCAATCCACTTTCTTTTTTCCTGTATATTAACGATTAGGATGAGAATGTAGATGGCATGATTAGCAAGTTTGCAAATGGCACCAAAACTGCCAGTGTGGCGGACAATGAAGAAGATTGTCTACAGTTACAACAGGATCTGGATCAACTGAGAAAGAGGGCAAAGGAACAGCAGATGGATGTGAAGTGATGCATTTTCGGAAGATAACCTGTGGCATGACTTATAGTGAATGACAGAACACTGGGGAGTATTATAAAACAGAGAGAATAAGGGACAAAAGTTCATATTTCTCTGAAAGTAGTGACACATGATGAAAAGGTGGCGAAGAAGCCATATGGCATGCTTGCTTACATTGGACAGGACATTGAATGCAAAAGTTGGAACATCATGTTACAGCCAGAATATTGTGTGCAATTCCTGTCACCATACTATAGTAAAGATATAATTAAGCTAGAAAGGGCGGAGGAAAGATTCATAATGATGTTGCTGGGCTGCAGATCTTGAGCTAAAGAAGAGATTGGATGGGCTGGGACTGTTTACCCTGGATTCAAGGAGGCTGATGAGTGACATTACAGAGGTTTGTAAAATCATAAGGGAGATTGTGAAAGTATTGTTCCAAGGGTAGGAGAGTCCAAAACTAAAGGCCATAGGATTAAGGCAGGAGGGGAAACATTTAAAGAAGACCTGAGGAACAACTTTGTCACACAGAGGGTTGTGGGTATATGGATTGAACTGCCAGAGGAAGTGGTAGAGAAAGGTTCATTGCAATTTATACAAAAAAATATTTGGACCGGTAGATGGATAGAAAAGGTTTAGAGGGATGAGAGCCAAATGCTAGCAAATGGGACTAGCTGAGGAAGGCACCTTGGTCAGCATGGATGTGTTGGGCTGAAAGGCCTTTTTCCATGCTGTACAACTCTATGACTCTAGGTTACAGGGATTCTGAATCATAAGACCATACGTGATTGGAGCAGAATTAGGCCATTCGGCCCATCAAGTCTATTCCACCATTCAACCATTAGCTGATCTATCTCTCCCTCCTAACCCCATTCTCCTGCCTTCTCCCCATAACCTCTAATACTTGTATTAATCAAAAATCTATCTATCTCTGCCTTAAATATATCCACTGACTTGATCCAACCAACCAGTAGTACATGATCATCAGAAACAAGGAACTGCAGATGCTGGTTTACAAAAAAGGACACAAAATGCTGGAGTAATTCAACAAGTCAGGCAAGATCCCTGGAGAACAAGAATAGGTGATGTTTCAGGTCAGGACCCTTCTTCACACTGATTGTCGGTGTGCAAGGAAAGTTGGAAGAAAGGAGGGGCATGCCAAAGCAAGTCAGGTAAAAAAAGGAACACAGGTGAGAGGGGGTTTTGTTAGGCAGATGGTTGGACAAAGGCTTGAGATGAAAAAACAGAAGGTGTGAAGCAAAAGGACTGAAGAGTTGTGAATTGTGAAGCCAGAGGAAGGAAATAAGGTGGAAGTGGAGAGTGTGGGGAGAAATAGGTCTAAGTCCAAGTGGAAGACTGAGTTGGTACGGTTTGGTGGCTCTCTCCACCTTCTTGCCTGATTCCCATAACCATTGACTCCATTTTCATTGAGAATTCTATCTCATTCAGCTTTGAATAATCTAGTCCCAACTTGCAAATTAATGGAGAATTTCAAATACTCGTGAACTTTGGAGAGATCAAATTCTTCCTCATTTTCTTCTTAAATTGGTGACCCCCTCCCCCATGCTAAAACCATACCCGTTAGTCTTAGATTCCCCCTTGAGGTGAGGCATCCTTGCAGACTCCAAACTCTTAAGCCCCATCTGAATCTTATGTTTCAACAAGAAAACTTTTCATTTTTATGAAACTCCAAAATTCTGCTTATTTCATCCTCATAAAAAAAATCCCAGTGAACTTCATATTGTAAAGTTTTTTTTTCTGTGAAGAATAATTAATAAATTCTTCCAAACCTTATGTGAGAGATGATTGAAAAATAACAATATCATAACCATGTCTAGCTTGATTATATATAAAGAACAGTTTGTACTCAATGCATTGAAATTGGTTCAGTTCTTATGTTCTTCTTCTGAGAGCATCTGTAGGTAATAGGCTCATATATCTATTCTCAGACTTCAGCCTTAACTAATAAATTGGAATAAAACGAATCAAGGCTCATAGAGCAGCACAAGCCAGAGTCATTTAGAGGTTTGTTAAGATTGAGCAAGCATCAAAAGAAAGCATACAAATATAAGGACTGCAAATAACATACGATGAGCTGGTAATTTCCTGAATACTGTAAAACACGAACAAATACTGTGCTCAAATACTATGTTCTAATATGATCACTATATTCTAATAACTATACACATCTTTACCCCTTAATCCAAAGCATGATCGTTATTCTTAAGACCGTCATCCACATCCCTCCATTTCCCTGTATAAGCAAAGAAATCAAAGGTTTGTGGCGGTGGGTTGAAAAGTAGAGTAAATGTAGAGAAGCTGTTGCAATCAGATTGGTCATTATTTTATGTTAGCCAGCATCTGCAGTTCCTTGTACCTCATGATCTTATTGAATATTGGAGCAGTCTTGAAAGGCCTAGTGGCATGCTTCTAATTCATAAGTTCTTTCTGACAGCCTGTTTGAAAGATTCACTAAAATGTCCTTTAGTTTCTCATATCATGTTGGGTTACAAATTGTGGTAAATTTCTGCTCCACACTGGATTACCATGAGTTAAAAAGCCCACATGCTGAGGATATGACCACATATCCCATACGCTAGCTACACTCGGAGTAGTGGATTGTCATGCATTAGAATAATACTTCTCAGATGAATCAACGTATGTTGTCCTCCAGGGTCTACTTATGACCCAGTGCCCTTACCAAAATGAGAGCTTCAATAATATCCTTAAAACATTGGGGGATAAAAATGCATCTCACTGGGGAGATGTATTGACTCTTGACTCATGACTTTAATATTTCCCTTAGGCAGCGTAACCCTATCTTAAAGATGATTAAATTCAGCTTTCTGTTTTCCTTAGAGCTTCAAATGTATAGTCTATACTGGCAAGTAGATAAGAACCAATCAGTTTTTCTAAGAATTTCAGCTAGGTAATTTTAAATCATCACTTCCAATAGACGCAGGGATTTTTTTGCAATTCTCTAGTGTAAGGCATTATGGTTATAGGTGTATGTAATTATTTCTTCCATTATCTCTTGATAGCCTAGAAAACTCTCATTGAGAATAAACCAAGGGTAGGTTACTTTCTGGCTCCAGGAATTGAAATTACACAGAGCAAAATTGGAAGTAAATGTCATGAACTTGGACAAAATTATTTAATCTGTCTTCTGAACAAAGGTACTGAGCAGATTGAAATAACGGGTTTAAAATAATTGCTTCCTTAAGAATACACCAGAAAATCAAGAGTACCATTGTAAGGTGTTGTAGTGCCAGGGTTCATTTGGCCTCTCATGTCTTTTCCGGCTAAATAGAAAGTATCCCATGTAACCTCACTTTTCACTCAGAAAAATGGAACATTAACTGGTTTATTTTTCCACAATTGCTGTTTGACTGGTTGCATCCTGCTATCATTTCTGCTTTTGTTGCAGATTCCAGAATCTGCTGTTTTATTTGTTTCTCACCTTTCACTCATTGGTCCATAGCTTTGTTGCTACTTCAGGAGCATATCCAGACACTTTTCAAATGCACTGGAAGTTTTTGCTTGTTTTATCTTTCGCAGAGCAATCTCTCGGATCCCCATTTCATGCCCACACTCTACCCTCATCAGCATGACCATCAGTCTCGAGATGAAAACCATTTCCTCCTATCCACTCAACCTGGACCCCTTAAACTTTGAATAATTCTTCACTCAGCCTCTCTTCCAAAGATTTTTTTTTAGTTCATCCCCATTGTTAGAATTCTCCAATGCTATGATACTTCCCTTGGGCTATTCCTACAGTGTGGCAGACAGAAGAGCGTAAACTGCACTAACTCTGGTATAACTAGTAATAACAAAGAATTCCATCACCTTACTATATTTATCTCAGCAAAATTCACCAATAATCATAAATATGACATGTGTATTTAATGTGAGACAGACAGTACAAATAGTGCATTGAAAACGTTTCTTTGAGCCATAGAAGCACCTTGTCAGTAATTCTGCTGTGGAGGTATCTACAGCCAAAGTATCAACAGAATCCCCCTCGTTCTCACCTTCCACCCCACCAGCCAGCGTATCCAACAAATCATCCGCCAACATTTCCATCACCTACAACGGGACCCCACCACTGGCCACATCTTCCCATCCTCTCCCCTTTCTGTGTCCCGCAGAGACCGTTCCCTCCGTAACTCCCTGGTCCACTCGTCCCTTCCTACCCAAACCACCCCATCCCCGGGCACTTTCCCCTGCAACAGCAGGAAATGCAACACCTGTCCCTTTACCTCCCCCCTCAACTCCATCCAAGGACCCAAACAGTCTTTCCAGGTGAGACAGAGGTTCACCTGCACCTCCTCCAACCTCATCTATTGCATCCGCTGCTCTAGATGTCAACTTCTTTAGATCGGCGAAACCAAATGTAGGCTCGGCGATCACTTCGCTCAACACCTTCACTCAGTCCGCCTTAACCAACCAGATCTCCCGGTGGCTGAGCACTTTAATTCCCCCGTCGACTCCCAGTCTGACCTTTCTGTCATGGGCCTCCTCCAGCGCCATAGTGAGGCCCACCAGAAATTGGAGGAACAGCACCTCATATTTCGCCTGGGCAGCTTGCAGCCCAGCGGTATGAACATTGACTTCTCCAACTTTAGATATTTCCTCTGTCCCTCTCTTTCCCCTCCCCTTTCCCAGATCTCCCACTGTCTTCCTGTCTCCACCTATATCCTTCCTTTGTCCCGCCCCCCTGACATCAGTCTGAAGAAGGGTCTCGACCCGAAACGTCACCCATTCCTTCTCTCCTGAGATGCTGCCTGACCTGCTGAGTTACTCCAGCATTTTGTGAATATATACAGCCAAAACATTATATCTATTTAATGAGCTGCTCATGAGATAGTTGAGGCAGGTACTATTTTAATGAGGTGGTTGAGGCAGGTCCAATTGCACTATTTAGGAAACATTTAGACAGGTAAATGGATAGGACAGGTTTAGAGGGAAATGGGCAAAACACAGGCAGGTGGTACTAGTCTAAATGGAACATGTTGGTCAGTGAGGACCTATTTCATATCATATCATATCATATATCTACAGCCGGAAAAAGGCCTTTTCGGCCCTCCAAGTCCGTGCCGCCCAGTGATCCCCGTATATTAACACCATCCTACACCCACTAGGGACAATTTTTACATTTACCCAGCCAATTAACCTACATACCTGTACGTCTTTGGAGTGTGGGAGGAAACCGAAGATCTCGGAGAAAACCCACGCAGGTCACGGGGAGAACGTACAAACTCCTTACAGTGCAGCACCCGTAGTCAGGATCGAACCTGAGTCTCCGGGGCTGCATTCGCTGTAAAGCAGCAACTCTACCGCTGCGCTACCGTGCCGCCCATTCCACGCTCTATGACTGTATGACTCTCTCTGACTATTTATTTGATGGACATATAATTGTGCCAGTTTCAGACTTTTCTTATTGATGATAACCATTTACTAGCTTTCATGCAGTGCAAATGTTTCTTGTGACAACCATCCATCCTTGATTGTTGTCCAGATCTTGGTGCATATGGGTAGAGATTATCTATTTTTCAGTGTTGTAGTAAATGCAACTGGATATGTGTAATTATTTCATATGGAATACACAAATCACCAAATTAGACCTGGCTTCATCAGCAAGGAATCAGTCTAAGTAATCACTTCAGTAATCAATGGTCCTGAAGTGGAGATGGTCGAGAGCTTCAAGGTCCTAGATATTTTGACACGGTCTAACCATATTGACGATGTGGCCAAAAAAAAAAGGAAAACACCAACACTTCTGTTCAATCCATCATAAAACCGGCTTCCTACATCTACGCTTCACACTGCCACAGAAAGAAACCAAAATAATCAGGGATCACTCACACCCCAGTCATTCTCTCTTCAGGCAGAAGATACAATAGCTTGAAAATATATACTACTATGTTGACGAGCAGCTTTTCCCTTGCTATTATCAGACTCTTAAACAGACCTCTCATAAGCTAAGGATGAACTCCTGACCTTGCACTTGTTTTATCAGTACTTTTGCTGTAGCAGTAAAGCTATATTCAGCACTCCTTTCTTCTGTTTCCTGTGGTACTCGTATGATCTGATTTGCCTGGATAGCATGCAAAATAAAGTTTTTCACGTTATCTTGGTACACTTGACAATAACAAACCAATATGAATAGCAGTAATCTCACTTCGTGTTCTGCACTATTTTACCTGATCAAGCTGAAGTTGAATAAAGGTAGAGGACCCTTAACTTGAAAACTTCTAAAACACTCTACATCTCCCAAAGTCAGATTGTGCTCTTCATAATGAGCAATCTCAACTTTATTTGCCACCATGTGACAGAAGGGAGCTAATGCCAATTTGAAAATAGCCTTGGGCTACCTATCAATGGAAGCAACTCCCATTGCGTTGGTGAAGCGGAAGAAGTTGGCTGCACTGGTGATATAAAAAACAGAATCCAACAACATGAGTATCTGTAATTCTCTATTGTATTTTGGGGGGCATGTGTGTTGACAGTGGGTGTGAATTGTCAATGGCCTATTCATTACCAAACTAAAATTAGCCATGCTTGTGGGAGCGCTCATTATTCTCCATCAAGTTCATGAATATTTGTGCACCTCCTGCATTGGTCTTGAAACTAAAGACTGTGCACCACTACTCTTGAGCTGAATCTGAACAAACAAGGGGATTGGGGGTCTCAAGACTCATAGGAACCCAACGTATTTGAAAAGATTCAGTACCTTCTGCACAAAGCCATAGGACTCCATGAAATCCAGTGCCAGAAGCAGTTGAAGAACAAAAGATCAAGTTTAGAACTACTCCATCTGAGGAGGAATTCTGGATTTGGTAGATATGGGTGGGACCTTAGTTTAGTTTTAGTTTTAGTGAGACAGCATGGAAACAGGCCCTTCGTCCCATGGAATCCACGCTGACTAGTGATATCCACACACTAGTGCTGTCTTACACAGTAGGGACAATTTACAAAATCTAATTAACCTACAAATCTGCACGTCTTTGGAATGTGGGAGGCAACCGGAGCACCTGGAGAAAACCCACGTGGTTTTATGATTAGACAGCAGGTTCGAACCCGGATCTCTGGCGCTGTAAGGTAGCAACTCTACCGCTGCGCAACTATGCCGCTCTGCATGGGGAAATGTCAATAGTTTGACAGGGAATGCCAGCATTTCCCAGCAGGTGCTGGTTCCATGATCCATTACTCTCTATTACTGATGTTATTTAAATTCCAAGCTGTATTTTAATTAATGAGGGATGAATGTACTCATTTAAAAACTAACCATATATAGTTAATTGAAAATAATTAAATATAATTTCTATAGTGCTTTTCATGATCTGCCGTGACAAAGCACTTCACAGCCAATGACATATTTTATCAACTGCAGTCACTGTAATAATGCATTAAAATTGCCACAGCGAGGTCCCAGAAACAACAATGTGATAATGACATGGCAACTCGTCTTTTGTTGCAGATTCCAGAATCTGCTGTTTTATTTGTTTCACAGTGGTAGGGGAAAAATAAGGAGAAACATTTGTGAGGAGATCATGGATAACTCCCTTACTCTTTTGTGAAATAGTGACAAGATGCCTTTTTCTGATTAGTGTGAAGGTGGATGGGTAAATTAACTTGTCATGTACGTTAAAATCCCATTCTTTAGAATTTAGTCTGTTAACTGATTGACAAGAGCATAAATGTCTCTTGAGTCTATGTGCTTAAAAAATACACATCTCTTTTATCCTGCAGCATATTTGCATTACCTTTTGTTTCTTTATTTGCTGTTGCTTGTTATATTTTCTCTCAAGGGTATCATAGATTCCTGTAATCATATCAGCCCACAGTATTTCATTCAAGAGTTTCCATGGAAAGATAAATTTGGGAAACCTTAAGGCATTTTTGTCCACCTTTTGAACTTCAGAATTGGATTACTCTTAAAATTCACTTAACCATATCTTTTGGAATGTATGATATCCACTAGATAATGCATTTTTATTTATGTGTTTCTCTTGCTGTTGGGCAAGAGATATATTTAATATATAGAAATATTTAATCTTCATGGCTGGACATAAATTCCAATTTTAACCCAATGGTGACATGATGAATGAAATAGAAACATGCATTTATGTAGCAACTACAACTTTAGGACAACCCGTGATATTTTACAGCTAGCTTTGTAATCTATATACTAAAACTCTAATTTGTTTGTTTGTTACTGAACTACAGCCAAAACGGTACGCGATAGCGCAACAATTTTAGGTCCACTTTATTCACCGTCCTCCCTTTGGTGCTAATGGAAGAAGTTTAATTGAAATTGGTGTTATATTTTTATTCACATTTTAAAGTTTAAATCTATCTCCTAGTGAGGGAGAGAGGGAGGGAGGGAGGGAAGGGGGAGGAGGGAGAATAAGGGGGGTTGTGGGGGATGGAGGGAGGGGGAAGGGGGGAGGGGGAGGGTAGAGGGGGGGAGAGGGGAGGGGGAGGGGGAGAGAGAGGGTGCTGCAACAATGTAGGAGAGCTTTGGGCCCAACGGGTCTACTTGGTCTAGTATATTTTATATGTTGCAACGTAGGGAATGTAGCAGCCAAATACCCCAAACTTTCCAATATGAGGTATGGACATTTACCAGGATATCGGAAAAACTCCACAACCTATTTTCATAATAGCATCGGAGGAGTATTAAAAAAAGACACAAAGTGCTGGAGTAACTCAGCGGGTCAGGCAGCATCTCTAAAGAACATGGATATGCAACATTCCATGTACTTCAGACATGCTGCTTGAACCACTGCGTTACTCCAGCACTTTGTGCCTTTCTTTGGTAAAACAACATTTAGATTTCCTTTTGTCTACGTGTGGTGTATTCATTGGAAAAGATGGATGTTTACATATCTCCTAGGGGGGAGGGGAGGGAGGGAGGGAGTGAGGGGGTGGAGGGAGGGGGAGGAGGGAGGATAAGGGGGGTTGAGGGGAAGGGGGGGAGGGGAGGGGGAGGGGAAGGGGGAGGGGAGGGGGAGGGGAGGAGGGTGGGGAGGGTGGGGACAGGGATGGGGAGAGGGAAGGGGGGGGGGGGTGGAGAGGATGCTGCACCAATGAAGGAGAGGTTTGGGCCCAACGGGTCCACTTGGTCTAGTAAAGATTAAACATTGTGTTCTGTATGTGAATAAAAAGTCATTATACTTAGATATACCTTGCATTTACAGGTCTCATCTCCAATTTGGTGTTTCAATCAACAATTTTCCAATTTAGAGACAAATCCATCCATGGGCCAAAACTGATAGTATAAGGAACATTGCCAACTTTGCAACAGAATTCCTCCCAGGTTATTAACTTTAACCCAGGGAGGAGTTTTTAAATCCCATGTTGTGGAATTTGGAATGCTCTAAATGATTTATCATCAGGGCTTCTTAATTGTGAAGCTCCTTACATTCTCTAGCCTTTCCCTCTCAATGAACAGACTCTTACATATCAGGAATGTGTGTACCACAGGAACACAGTATGTGCATCCATATTGTGTCCCTGGGAGGTGATCTGAGTGCAGATCCTGCAACCAAGTAACCAGTACCTTTAGTTTCGTTTATTATTGTCACATGTACGAAGTACAGTGAAAGGTTTATTTTCTTATATGCTACCTAGTCAGCGAAAATACTATGCATGATTACAATCAAGCCGTCCACAGTGTACAGATACATTGTGACATGACAAGTTAATGTTACATGATAAGTTAATTTGTCCACCTACCTTCACACTCATCATACATGGCCACTGGTTCCACCATTGGATACCATTGTGTCCACCAGGAACGGGTGACTTTGCTGGATGAACATGAGTAAAAAACAATTGCTGCTTCTTGGTATAATTCCACTTCATCTACTTTTTTAAACCCTGGGGGATAGGCCTTTGATCTTTCAGTAAGGTTTCTTGTGGAGTAAAATCCATATGTGACAAGGGAAATACGTTATAACATTAACATATTTATATTTTACACAGAATTTATCTTCCCTCTGAATACTTTCGGATATCTTTCACAAAAAAATGATTTTCAATTATATTGTCTTTGAAATCTATGTTGAAATACGTACTCGAGCTATGTTATTTATTTAAAATAAAATGACTATTTGTACATTGATAACTGTTAGCACAACAGAAAAACACTGTACTTGTATGAAATGAAAATTGAGGGCCCATTGTTTCTAATTCCATTACTTTTAATAAAGCTATTTTGTGACTCTTGCTAACTTTAGGACTCACTAATGGTAGCCCAGAAATAATAAAGCAGAAAAAAAATGGAGTTGTACAGCATTTATAGTATTTGAGCTGTTCATGAAAAAACTACTTGATCAAGCTGTAAAACAATTGGCATGGGATTTTACAAAAAAATACATTAGCTCTGAGTAGTCTCAGATCATTTCTAAGTGTTTGATGCCTTGCAACAATTGAGCCATTGTGAATTGATGGTAAATTGACTCTACATGGTGACTGGATATTTATAGTTTTAATTTCACCAAAGGCCTCTTGGAGGAGTTCATTATACTACTGGCAGGCAGACACAATCTAATTTATGTTCAATTGTGCTCGGATTTCTAGGCAATGAGCTGAGACTGACAGTCAGCTCTAGAATGATTGATTAAACTTGGTCATTTCTGCTAAAGATCAACTGACCTGATAATCTTCTGAAACATCAGTTTAAGTTATTCACAATGACCACTACAGTTTTATAAAATAGTTATGCAATTAGGTTGTTTCTGAATAATGAAGGGACTTAAATGTCTATAATTTGGATGTTACCTTTAGAGTTTGTTAAATATGGTTGTATGCACAAATGCTCAACAAGATCTAGCAAATGTTCATGCAATTGGCTAAAGATTTATTTTTTAAAAACCACTGTGGTAGTTTACTCTGAGAATCATGTGTTAAAGTGGAGCATGTGCTGATACTGATGAGAATGCACCTAGCTGAAAGCAGGTATTAGAATTTGCTGATAACCTATCTGAGAAGGACATCTTTCCTTTAAGACACACATTCCCATGGCAGCCAAACACTTGCAACATTCTGTGGTTGCCATGGAAGAGAACGATTTAGATGCCTAGAAATTAGATTCAGCAGAAAGGAGAGGGTCTCCGCATTCAGGAAATGTTAAATGTAACACAGTGGCAGCAATATTTTCAGGATGTTTTTAAAGGAACATACCATTATTTAAGGATCGTTCTTCCAATGACAAGAAGTGTTGCCATTTTATGATTTAATGTTGCATTGGTAGGAGGAGGGGGAGTGAGGGCTTCAAGGATAGAGGAGCCAGAAGAGGCTGATAAAGTTCAATGCCTGCAAATGGTTCAATGGTGGCGTTTTAAAAACACAACCATTTATAAAGAACTAGACCAAGTGGACCCGTTGGGCCCAAACCTCTCCTGCATTGGTGCATTACCCTCTACTCCACCCTCCCCCCTCCCCCCTCCCCTCTCCCTCTCCCCCTCCCTCTCCCTCTCCCTCCCCTCCCCTACCTCTCCACCTCCCCTCCTTCTCCTTCCCCTCCCCCCACTCAATACCCTCAACCCCACGTATCCTCCCTCCTCCCCCTCCCTCCACCCCCCCTCCCTCCACCCCCTCCCTCCCTCTCTCCCTCCCTCCCTAGGAGATAGATTTAAACTTTAAAATGTGAATAACTTAAAAAATATAACACCGATTTCAATGAAATGTCTTCCATTAGCACCAAAGGGACAACGGTGAGTAAGGTGGGCCTAAAATTGTCATGCTATCGTTTACTGTTTGGGCTGTTGTTCAGGAACAAACAAACAAACAAACAAAGAAGAGTTTTAGTATATAGATATTCAATATATCTAGGGAGCTTACATGTAGTCTCCAAGAAAAACAGAGGCAAATTTGAAGAAGGATTCAGGTTGATGTTATTCTTCTTTAATAAAATACCCTGGAATAAAATTTCCTTCAATAAAATACAGCCCTTTCAAGAAATGCATGCTATAATAATAAAGTCATTTCCAGAATCAATGCCTATGAATGATGACTTTCTTACTTAGGTACATTTCAAATTAGATTACCATAATTTCACCAGAGATTACACAATCGTATGTCTTCCCAATAAGGTCAGTGAGCTATTTTCCAAAAGGCATCAACTATCACACAGACAGTTCCATACAGATTAAATTGATAATCCCATTTTATTTACAAATTAGATCTTCAACGAAAGCTCAACACATGCAGAAATAAATCTCCAGGGAAACAGTCAACATTTTAAATTAATGACTCTTCATCAGAATGGAACAGCGTGTTTTAAGTTGCAGTAAAGGAAAGGAGTTGAGAGAACAGACAAATGTGATAAAGTTGTCAAGATAATCTTATGTTCTGTGGGAAAAGAAACAAAAGGGCAAGTTGAAACTATGAGATGTAACTATGGAAAAAGAAAAACAGATTTAATATTATCTCAGCACACCTGACTTCAGAAATGACCAGTTCTGACACAAATAGGAAAAACTGGAAGAGTTAGATTAAAGCAAAAAAAACAAAGTGCTGGAGAAACTAAGCAGGCCAAGCCCCTAGCATCTGCGGAGGAAAGGTTCCAACCCAAAATGCTGCCCTTCCATATCTCTTCACAGATGCTGCCTGGACTGCTATGTTCCTCCAGCACTTTATCTTTGCTCAAGATTCAAGCATCTGCAGTCTCCTGTGTCTCCAGAGTTGAACTAAATGTTGAATTTCAAGGGCTACAATGTGTCTTTATGAAGAATTATGCACTGGTGGTTAAGCTGATGAAAACTGTAGGCCTGAAATGTTTTCTGCCTTAAGGGTGGTAGAGAAATGGCATGGCATTGCAGGCCCTTGACTAAATGCTAGAACATGGGATTAGAGTTTATTGAAGGTCAATATGTTTATGGTAGGCTGAAGGGCCTGTTCTGTCCTGTATGATTCCATGACTCATCTGATCACACAGACTTGAACAGTTCAAGTAGAAAATGGACTATCACCAAAGGAGGCAACAAGAAATGGCATCAAAATCTTCCCTGGTAAAATATATCCACATTCCAAGAAAGAGTTCAACAAATATTCACCTTTAAATTTCTGATGGAAACATAGTAATAGAAATTTTTATTAAAAAGGTATGATAAAGGAAGTTATACTTAAATGGTAACTTTTATATCCTTGACCCAGTATCATACCGAGAATAATAGAGCAGGGGGAAATTCATCAGAGACCAACACAGAAGAGGAAAACATATGTCTGGGAATAATTAAGCAGTGGGAAACCCATTAAAACAATGAGACAGCAGGGGGTGATTAATCAGCAGGAGGGACAATATACCTCTGAGAATAATAGAACAGGGAACAATCCGACAAAACAACATTGCAGAGAGCAATATCCTAAAGGAATTGACAACAGAATTAGTTTTGATGTGCCGAATGTATCCATTAAATGCCAACAGCAGCACCCTTTGAATTCCTGCTGGCAAAATGATGGGTTCCAAAATCACTGAATCTTGAGTTAGTTGATTTGAAATATAAATGCAAATACACAAACATTATTTAATGTGTCAAATATTTACTTAATCTTTCACAATAACTTTATGCAAACATTTATTTTAAAGTCTGAAATCCCTTTTCAGATTTCATCAATTTGCAATTGAATGCTGAACGAGAGCACAGCTAATGGGAAGAGGTGGCTCCAAGGACATTTACATTCACAATAAAAACGAGGGCCAGCATGTGTATGCAAAAGAAAAAGTTGAAGCATTCAGAACTGTGTTTAGGCACAACCTACAAATAATTATTTCTCGTCAGCTTTTTCCTGAGATTCCCACTATCACAGAAGCCATTTCCCAGCAAATTTCTAAAAAAAAATCCAAAGCTTAATTTCCTACAAATTTCATATTTAGATGAATTTTCTAAAACTGTTTTTCAACAGTTATCATAAAGTACATGAATGTTTATTTAGAGGTAAAGGCTACCAAATCCCTCAGGTCCAAAAGGACACAAAGTGCTGGAGTAACTCAACAGATCAGGCAGCATCTCAGGTCAACATGGATAGGTGATGTTTCAGGTCAAGACCATTCTTCAGACTCTGAAGAAGGGTCTTGACCCAAAACATCACCAATCCATGCTCTCCAGAGATTCTGCCAGGCCTGCTGAGTTACTCCAGCATTTTGTGCCAGTAACTGAGACCTGCTGAGTTACTCCAGCACCTTGTGTCCTTTTGTGAATTAACCCGCATCTGTAGATCTTTGTCTCTACCCTAAAGACCAATAATTCCTATCCAAGAGTGTTCAAGGAAGTGGTCCATGAAAATGGAGATTAACATGTTAGTAATTAGTAGGAGCATCAAAGGTTATGGGGAGAAGGTTATAGGGTTGAGAGGGTAAAATAGATCAGCCATGATGTCATAGGAGCAGAATTAGGCCATTCAGTCCATCAGGTCTACATCATTCAATCATGGCTGTTCTATCTCTCCCTCAACCCCATTCTCCTGCCTTCCCCCTGCGACATTTCACACCCTTACTAATCAAGAACCTGTCTATCTCCAGTTTTAAAATACACCAAGAAGGCTTCCACAGCCATCTGTGGCAATGAATTCTACAGATTCACCACCCTCTGGCTAAAAAATGATCAAGTGGCAGAGCAGACTCGATGGGCTGAATGGTCTATTTCTGCTCTAAAGTCTTTTGGACTTAGGCTCTTTTCTAACTGGGATCAGTTGCAAAGCACAAATTGTTAAAAAAAAAAAAAGCATTATTGCGAATTGCCTTCAACTTTGAGATGTTATCGGAGATTATTCTGGCTGTGGAGGAAACGGCAACTACTCTGTGGTCAAACTGATCTCCCGGTGGCCGAGCACTTCAACTCCCCGTCCCATTCCCAGTCTGACCTTTCTGTCATGGGCCTCCTCCAGTGCCATAGTGAGGCCCACCGGAAATTGAAGGAACAGCACCTCATAGTTCGCCTGGGCAGCTTGCAGCCCAGTGGTATGAACATCGACTTCTCCAACTTTACATATTTCCTCTGTCCCTCTCTTCCCCTCCTCCTTCCCAGATCTCCCTCTATCTTCCTGTCTCCACCTATATCCTTCCTTTGTCCCGCCCCCCTGACATCAGTCTGAAGAAGGGTCTCGACCCGAAATGTCACCCATTCCTTCTCTCCTGAGATGCTGCCTGACCTGCTGAGTTACTCCAGCATTTTGTGAATAAATACCTTCGATTTGTACCAGCATCTGCAGTTATTTTCTTATACTACGCTGTGGGATCGCTGGGGATCTTGGTAATTAGTACAGCTATTTACATCATTAGCACATGTAATGAGGTGATTTTGAATTGATTTAAGCAGACGTTCAAATTTTACACCTCCAGCATGGGTTTGTCAGGGCTCAGGCACCTTGCCAGTGAAAAGGAGGTGAGATTTTGAGGCATTTCATGGCAGAGTGGAAAATGCAGATTGTCCAACATCAATAAAACCTCAACACCTGCATCTGTTTTGTCCAGTGAATATTTTGCATAGAATTCTTATGAGCGGAGACTTTTCTGTAACTTTCAACAACTTTCAAATGGACACTGGCAGGATGAATACATCAAATGAGGAAATCAGTCATCAACAGTATCACACTGTGATGAATGTGCAGGTACAGAGAGTTGTGCTACAGAGATAAGGAGAAGAGACTGAGAGAAAAAAAGTGCTGAAGAAGGATCTCAACCCTAAGTGTTACCTATCCATGTTCTACAGAAATTCTGCCTGACTTGCTAAATCACTCCAGCACTTTGTGTCCTAAAGTGCAAGAGGAACTCAGTAGATCAGGCAACATCTGTGGAGGGATGTCTTCAGTCAGGATCTATTTGGAGATTAAATAGATTTAGCATGGAAACAGGCTCTTCTGCCCATCGTGGACCAACGATCACTCTTCACACTAGTTCTATATTATTCCACCTTCTCATCCACTCCTTACACATGAGGGGTAATTTACAGAGACAAATTAGCCTGCAAACCTGGACATCTTTGCAATGAATAAATAAGTTTATTGGCCAAGTATGTGCATATACAAGGAATGTGCCTGGGTGCTCCGCTCACAAATGACAACACAGACATACAGTTAACAATTAAGAATAAAGCATAACCACATTAAAACAATAAGGATACAACATTACGGTCTAAACATGTGGGTGAGAATAAACCAGAGCAAAAAAGAGACTAGAGACCTTGGTTATTGAGTAGAACTATCACTCGTGGAAAAAAAGCTGTTTTTATGTCTGGCTGTGGCTGCTTTGACAGTCCAGAGTCGCCTTCCAGAGAGAAGTGCTTCAAAGATTTTGTGGCCAGGGTGAGAGGGGTCAGAGATGATCTTGCCCGCTCGCTTCCTGGCCCTTGCAGTGTACATTTCGTCAATGAGGGGAAGGTTGCAGCCAACAACCTTCACAGCTGAGCGAAGGATCCGTTGCAGCCTCCAGCTGTCGTGCTTGGTGGCTGAGCCAAACCAGACCGTGATGGAGAAGGTGAGGACGGACTCAATGATAGCAGTATAGAATTGGACCATCATTGCCTGTGGCAGATTGTGTTTCCTCAGTTGCCGCAGGAAGTACATCCTCTGTTGGGCCTCTCTGACTGTGGAATGTGGGAGGAAATCTTAGAACCCAGAGGACCCATAAGGTCACAGGGCAAAACTCCACACGGACAGCACCCGAGGTCAGGTTTGATCCTGGATCTCTGGATCTGTGACGCTCGCTGAGTTCATTCTGCACTTTGTTTATTGCTCAAGATTCCAGCATCTATATCTCTTGTGTTTCCATGAAATGGAGAGAAGCTGAGGGCTTGGGATACAAGGAGAATTATTCACATGATGCTGTCGATAGAATACCTGATGGATGGTTATCGACTTAAAACAAAAACCCTCACTTCCCTTTCTAACTGTATATGAAGCTCAATGCTTAGAACTCGCCATGTGAGCCTGCCTGAAAGAGGTTGCAGGCTCCGTGAAAAAAAAAGCAGCTCACTCCTGGAGATGTTTTCCTTTGTTTTTGAATCCTTTCATCAAACTCACCTGGGGTCTCCCAGATGGAGTTTGTACATAAATATACACAGAATTCATATTGCCAAAATTGTCCTCCAATGAATTGGAGTTGGACAGGGCATATATTGTATGTAAATCAATTTATTATGCAGCAAACAGAATGAAAACAGCCTGTTCTAAGAAGTGAGGAAACAAACTATCTCATCCACTCTAAATATAGGGATATTTTACAGGCAAAATGCAATGTGAGAAAAATAACATAAGCAACCAAATGTAGAAGGCTTGGGTGGGTTGGTACTGAAGGAGTCAAGTTATCCTCTTTACACCACAGCCAGAATGTGCAGATCTCTGTATTTAGTATCTGAAGAAGGGACTCGTCCCGAATCGTCACCCATTCTTTCTCTCCAGAGATGCTGCCTGTCCCGCTGAGTTACTCCAGCATTTTGTGTCCATCTTTGGTTTAAACCAGCATCTGCAGTTCCTCCTACACACTCTGTATTTATTTGTCTGGTATGGCGAGTCTGGAGGCTTGTACTTTGTTAAAGAAGTTTATTGCGGCAGCAATATTCAATTACAAAGGATAACAAACGAGATTACAGACAACCATTAACTCAAACTGTTCACATCGAAGTTCTCTTCCCACTGCCTGGTTTTTGGGCCCCAAAACCACCACCTGACCTAGCTGGCCAATCAGCGGGTTCGACTCTCAGGACCAATCCCTATGGTCGCACCACCATGTGACCTTGCTGGCCAATCCGAGGGTTCGACTCTCAGGACCAATCCCTATGGTCGCTACACTGGTTGACTTCCAACATGTACAGATACAAAGAATAAAACAAAATGTCTGGTAATACTCAGTAGGGTAGGCAGCATCTGTAGAGAAAAAAAACGCTTAATATTTCAGGTTGCTTGCCTTTCATCAGAATTTTTCACCAATCAGAGGGTAATAACCTTGAACATTGTGTTTCTCTCTCTTCAGATGCTGCTTACATTGAGTATCGACAACGTTTTCCAGTTTTACTTCAGGTTTTCAGCATGTAAATCATTTCATTCTTTTGATACAATTGTCTGGAAATTGGATCAAACAGTGCCATATTTTTGAGTGCCTCATGATCAGATTTCAAAGAAGATTAACATTTAAAGAAAATTAGGGTTTACATTGCATGGATTGTGAAGCCCACAATTTTTGATCTGGATCCCCCATCCCCACTGAGCCACCAACCTGTTTTAGGTAAATAGACACAAAATGCTGGAGTAACTCATCAGGTCAGGCGGCATCACTGGAGAAAATGGATAGGTGCCGTTTTAGATCGGGACCCTTCTTCAGGCTGATTGTGGGAGGGGGAGTGATGATCTGAAAGAAAAAAAAGACCAGGACAAATCGTGGCCGGCTACAGATGACCTCAGGCAGGGACATTCCCTGATAAGCCAATTGTTGGCTAGGGACAGTGTGATCCCAGGAGAGACACATTATTGCGAGCTGTGGAACTGATTAACTGACGTTTAGTGGAGGAAGGGGGTGAGGGGGGGAGGGGGGAGGGGGGGCAAGATGGGTAAGGGGGAAGAGAGGGGGGAGGGGAGTGTTTGTGGAAGTTACCTAAAATTAGAAAATTAAACGTTTATACCGTTGGGTTGGAAACGAACCAAGCAAAATATGAGGTGCTGTGTCTCCAATTTGCATGTGGCCTCACTTTGGCAATGGAGAAGGCCAAGGACAGGAAGGTCAATATGGGAATGAGGAGAACTAAAATGGTTAGGAACCAGGGGTTCCAATAGGCCTTGGCAGATCAAGCATAAGTGTTCAACAAAACGGTCGGAAGTATCACCGATGCACAGGAGCCCATATGGGGAACACCGGATGCAGTAGATTAGGTTAGAGGAGGTGCATGTAAACCTCTGTCTTAGGTCATAAGGAATAGGAGTAGAATTAGGCCATTCAGCCCATCAAGTCTACTCCGCCATTCAATCATGGCTGATCTATCTCTCCCTCCTAACCCCATTCTCCTGCCCCAAATCTCTTGTCCTTGTTGATAATAGTCTTCATTAATTTATCCATACCAATGCTACACTCAAAGCAGCCACAGGCATGAGCATAATCTGTCTAAAAAAGACATCAAAGAATTGATGCACGGTTAATAAAAAATAGATTTAGCACAGATAGTTAACATTATTAATACTATCAAATTATTGTAATTTAACAAATGACTAGAGATTTATTAGATTATGATTTTGTTGCTTAACTAGTAAATTGATCCTCTACCATGTTAAATTCTGAATCGTTAATAGTATCGATCCTTTCTCCTAAAACCTGAGAGAATTCTGTGAAAATTGTCTCTGGCTGCATTCATAAAGGCGATGGTCTAACATGCAGGATTAAAATATATTCTCCAAAGGTTAAATAGTTATTGTAGATCCCGTATATTGAATCCTTTTCTTTTGCATCAGGTGGCTACACTGTTGATGTGCTCTGTCTGTCTGTATGTCTTAACTGAAGTAGCATACTGCATGTGAATGCTGCTGCAAATGGTTTGGTACAAAAATGTGGACAATCATCTGTTCACATGACATTCAGTCACCTTGGGAAGACCAGAAAACTTGCTTCCACTCCCTTGCAACTGGTGTGATCTTTTATCACCATTTATATGGAAACCATTACAACATCAATATTTATATATTTACAATCCTTTATGTTACAATTCTGCGTTCTAAAATGGTAAGTTGGTCGATTTGGAATGCAATGTATGTTTTACAACATTGATCACTGTATCCCTGCAGACCTGTGCAGAGAGTAATTCAGAAGCTGTCATTGTAATAGGCTCCTTCACAGTCAGGGGGAGGCAGATATTCTTTTTGTGGTTTAATGCAGAATCATTATTTATCCTATCTTGAAATTTGGACAGGTTGTGATTCTGTCCAGATATTTTGTCAAGATTGTTTTATAAAGTGTAGATTTAATAGTTTAATAATGCAGAGGACCTGTTCATTGCTTTTGCTTTTACATTTTGTTTTTACAAACTGTGACCGGAAATGGATAATTGATTTGCCCTCTACGGAAAGAAAGATTTTAAAAATTCCACTCTTCACAATTTCATGGCATTCCAGAGCTAATTTCTGAACTGTGGGTGCAATTATAATGGAAAGAATGCAGCAGATAATTTATGAAAGTAATTTGTGTCGCAGAAACAGCAATATAAAAATGACCACATAATCCTTTTGCACATATGAAATATAAATATTGGCCAGCACTTTGGGAGGAACTCTCCTGTTCTGCTTTGAAACAATATCATGGGATTTTTTAATATCAGTAATCCGTAAGTAAATATGAGACGTCTACAGGCTGTATCGATTTTGATCTCTTTACAGCAGAAAGGGAGTGGACGGCTTATTCTGTTGTTTAATTGGCGTCTCATACCCAAGGTTTTAGCATCACTGTGTCCAGTTGTTCTTTTTAATCTTTTCTTTCCCTGGAGTAGTCTGCATATTAAACCATATTTCACTCTTCAATGTCAACTTGCTTCTTCTATTGAGCTATTGTATCTTTATACAGTCTGTCTAATTCTCAATAAGGAGTAAATTAGACATTGAAGGTGGGGCTCAGTTGCTCAGTTTCAAGCCATTGCACTGTCAGCTACTGCAGTTTATCTTAATCACTGCCTTCAGCATGTTTTCAACATTATACCAATTAGTTGGGGTATTGATTTCAAGAAAGCGGTTGTTTTTTTTAAGGAATCAACTCTTCTGGCTTTCTGAGGATTTATTCTGCTCCTTTTCCTTCTCAATCCATTGATTCGGTGCTACTGGATACTTCCACAGGAGCCTGTTGCCTTTTGGAAAATGATCAGGATAGTGACTCTTAGCCCAGCTTTACCCCTTATTATCTCAGGAGATATTAAGGAGGAAACTGCAACACCAATTATTTTATGTTAGACGAGACCGGTTTCAACTCTGCTTGAGTCCTGTATGGTAGTCAGTCCCATGGTAAGACTCCTAGTTCACCAACATCTCAAATTTAAAATTCATCCTTTAGATTTTAGATTTAGAGATACAGCGCGGAAACAGGCCCTTCGGCCCACCGAGTCCGCGCCACCAAGCGATCCCTGCACATTAACACTATCCTACACACACTATGGACAATTTTTTACATTTACCCAGTCAATTAACCTACATACCTGTACATCTTTGGAGTGTGGGAGGAGACCGAAGATCTCAGAGAAAACCCACGCAGGTCACGGGGAGAACGTACAAACTCCGTACAGACGACGCCTGTAGTCAGGATCGAACCTGAGTCTCCGGCGCTGCATTCGCTGTAAGGCAGCAACTCTACCGCTGCGCCACCGAGCCGCCCTTGTTAGGAACACTCTATGGTCTTATCTCTCCCTATCTTTGTGACCTAATAGAGCATCAAAAGCTCCGTGTTTTCCCTGTTATTGGTTCTAGTGTATAATTGATTTATTTTGTTTCATCTTCTGCATAAGTGTCTTTATCGATTCAGACCTAAATCTCTGAAATTCTTTTAATAAAGCTTTCCATCTTTCCTCTTCCTTCGCCCCTTTTAAACCGAGCTATTTGACCAATGTTTTACTTCCTTCTGTGACTTGGCATCCAATTCTATCAGAAATCTATCTGGGAATCTATTTGGGTGTTTTATTATTTTAAAAACATTAAATAAATGGAAGTAATTACTCTTGTTTCCTAACTACTCTTGTTCCTGAACTGAACTTCACCAATAACAATGGATCGGTGTTTAGTCTATGTAATTGTTATATATTGGATCTTGCTGCTCATGAAACTTGCTTCTATATTCTGGTTGCATGATAACAGAGATGACCGTTTCCCGTTTCTTGATACAACAAATCTGTAAACCATTCTGTCTCAATTCCTCAATATAAATACCAAGCATTGGCAAGATTTGGTATCTGGGGAAATCAATTTTATTCTGTAAATCTCTATTAGTCTGGCAGGTTTGGCTTCTTGGTGACGCCAGACTAGCAGATTTCCCTGACTATGGATGGTATTTCTACTAATACTCCACCACATCTATAGCACTTTTTTTTTTGATGTACGCAGTAGAACATTAACATTTCTTGTGAACCCAGTAAGTTTAGCTGGAGCCCAAGTTCAAATCCCTGGAAGATTCAAAAGAACATGGGAAAGAGAAACAGATACTTTTTAAGGGACACAAAAGGACACAAAGTGCAGGGATCACTCAGCAGGTCAGGCAGCATCGTTGGAGAGGTGACGTTTCTAGTTGGAACCTTTCTTCAGAGTCTGAAGAAGGGTCGTGACCCGAAATGTCACCTATCCATGTTCTCCAGAGATGCTGCCTGACATGCTGAGTTGCTCCAGCACTTTGTGTCCTTTTGTGTATTATCCAACATCTGCAGTTCTTTGTTTCTATAGCCTGAGTTTTAAGGGAGCATGGGAATTGGGCCCCAGTTAATGTAAATGAACGATGTAAGACCTCGATGTGATAAGCGGAGCCCATAAAACAGCATTCTGTGAGCCAGATGCTAACCATTTGGATTTCTGAATAGTTGAAGAGAGGATTAGTATACAAGAAAGTGACAATACAGGCAGTGCCCAGGTTATGACAGGGTTCCAATCCTGAGAATTTGTAACCTGAAGGGTTAGTGAGTTAACAATGAAGAAAACTGTGGGAGAGTAACAGCTGTGAGAGGAGAATGAGCAGAAGCAGGAATAACGGCTCTCTGGCTAGTCAGAGAATCATGCATTTCCCTTTTAAAGAAACTGTATCACTGTTGGAATAACTTGGATGCAACCATAAAAGATCAGTATCATGTCCCCATTTTGCTGAGCAGTCATGCTTATACATATCACCATATTTTTAAATTAACAGTGTTTACAGTTCAGCTAATCATTCTATAAGTTATTCATTTCTTTTATATCAAAGTAAACTCCTTAGAGGAACTTATCCCCGTTTTCATCTCTATTTTTCCCCTCTTTTCCATTCATAATTAGATTTATTCGAGTGAATCATTCAAAAAAGATTGTCATGGTAATTAAAAGTGGTTGGTTTTAATTAAACTTACCCTCGGGTCAGAGTATGTGCAATAGAGGCGTTCTCATGCAGTGACAATTATGACTGGGAAGTTTGGGAAGTTTTACAATATTGAGGTAATTTAGCTAGTATATTCAGAAATAAGGGGTAACAATCTTTACACAGTCCACTGACAGCACTCCATTGTTATTATTCCCTTGCATCTCAACTACCTCCATCAGATCCTTGTCCATACTGCTGATAAGCTTATGTATTTTCTCCAAATCTCTTGGTCTCGCTGCCTATCTTTCCCCCATTATGACACTCATTAACGTCTTGATCAATGGATGATCACTGAATTCTCAATGATTTGCTGAGTCCAGCAGCAGTGTTTAACACTTGTTATTCAGGCATAAAGGCTATATGGCATCAGAGCAAAGCATTAAAATATCTGCAGAACTTAACTAAAAACTGAACATATCATAACTAACAAAACAATAAAACTATGGAATTACATCTAAAGACTGAACATAACTAACAAATAAAGGACACTGGACATTCAACTAAGACCTTTCACACAGAACACATTACTGTACATTAGGGTGATTAGGATGTATCAAGCACCCACACACTACGAAAGGGATCATTGTTCATAGTTCTGTCTAGGCTCTTACCAGTTGTAACGTTGAGCTCACAAGCTGCTCTTCGTCACTGTGTTCAGCAGATCCATTTTTAAGCAGAAAACTTTTTTTCAATAAACTAAGCCCATCAATTCTCTGCCAACCCCTGCAATCAAGCATTATTTACACAGCCTAATATGGATGAATTGGATGGATTGGTACTAATCTTTGTTCCACCAAAGGTGCCATATAAATTAAAAACTTGCTATTATCTGCAGAAGGGCCCAAATCTAATGGTCAGAATGGTAACATGGTAGATTACCAGTGTTGCATGGGAACTATTTAAAGGTTAACAAAGGGTCACACCATTCTGAATAACATGTTTTAGATTTCTTTCCAGATTATGGGCATAATACAAGAGGATTTTTTTTGTCACATTTCATCTGACTTGAGATTATTTAAGTATAAAGTATAAAGTATAAAGTATAAAGTATTGTCACCCAAAAACATGTTTTTGGACGAAATTGCGTTACCCACAGTCAACAATGAGAGGCAATAAAAAGAAAGCAATAAAACACACAATCACAAAAACCAACTTAAAACAAAAAACATCCATCACAGTGAGTCTTCTCCAGTCACCTCCTCACTGTGATGGAAGGTCAGAATGTCTTCTCTCTTCCCTGCCGACTTCTCCCACGGTCAGGCAGTCGAAATTGACACGTCGGGGCGGTCGGGGCTCCCGACATTAAAGCCCCTGCCGGGCGATGGAAAATCTCGTGGTCTATTCCAGGCCGGGTCGGATGCTGAAAGGTCCGCAGCGGGCCGACCCAAGCCTCGCGATTCGGGGCGGATGAAGACACTGCCGCTGCCGGAGCTCCCGAAGCCGACCCCCACCCAGAGACCTGTGAGCTTCAGACGTCCACACGGCCCGTGGCCCGTGGCCGAAGCCCCCGAAGACGAGTCGCAGCCACACTCGCAGCGCCACCACAGCCTCCGAAGACAGCCAACTCCGCAGGTAGTGAGTACAGTCCGCGGGCTCTGCGAACCATTGATGCTGTCATTGAAGAAGAGTCCCAGTGATTTTCAATAACAGCCTTCCACTTAATGAGCGTAAACCACACCAAAATAAAATTGCTGAGGAGATCCATTTGACAACTTAAGTAAGGATAGATTCCAGAATATTAGTCTAATTTTGGTACAGCTTTAGATCAGACATTTTCCGCTAACTGGAAAAACAGGTCAAAGAATGAAGGTGAAGAAACAAATCATACTCAGCACAGTTATATTTGTATCCATAATAAGAGGTAAGTGAGATAGGTTAAGCTGGAATCTGAAAGCACAGCTAAACTGACAAAGTCATTGAATCAAAACATTAATTCTGTTTATCTCTCTCTTCAGATATTGCCTAACTTGTTGAGTATTTCCAACATTTTCTGTTTTATTTCAGTACCCCACTATGTGCAGGTGTTTGCTTTTCATACCAAATAAATGGTTTGGTAATGCCTGGAAAAATAATAAGCGCAGAATGCTGTAAGATAGAGTGAGAACAGACCACATTGTATCGCAAATAAATCTTCATGGTGGAATGTTATAATCTGACCAGATTCTTTGCTAAGGTTAAATCACAACTGCTCAACATTTGCACACAATAGCAATCTAAGGACAGATCTTGAAAACAGAAGTAAATTAAAGGCAAGAGTGTTTCTTTATTTGTTGGTTTATTCCAAGTAGAAATATTAAATTGCTTTCAAGCATATTTTCCCCTCAAGAATAATAGTGAAAGGAATTATTTTCAGTGTAAACAGGCTTGAGTTCAAAAATCTACATCACGGTCAAGAACAAATACAGTGGAATATCTATTATCCGTCAAATTAATGAAGTTGTGTGTGCATATTGGGTTGAATGGTCTCCTTTAGTAAACTTCCTTGAGTAAATATCAGAAACCAGCTAATAATCAATAGCCCTTTTACTTAGGTCTTATATATGCTGCATACATTCTTAACATTATACTGACTATAAATTGAACTGGTAAAACATAATTTGAAACTTCATAAACTTTGCAGCTAACATTTCCAATACATTAAGGCTTCTGTTATAGAGTAGTTCTGAAGTACATAAGATGATGAGAGCATAGGTAAGGTAGATAGTCATAATCTTTTTCCCATGGTTGGACTATCAAAAACAAGAAGGCTTGTGTTTAAGATGTTTAAGGTGAGAGGAAGGTCTTTGAAAGTTGATCTAAAGGGTATGTATTTTTAGACTGGGAATGATATCGGGAACACATTACCAGAGGAGATAGTTTTAACTTTAGAGATATAGCACGGAAACAGACCCTTCGGCCCACCAAGTCCGTGCAGACCAGCGATCCCCGCACATTAACACTACCCTACACACACCAAGGACAATGTTACACATACTCCAAGCCAATTAACCTACATACCTATACGTCTTTGGAGTGTGGGAGGAAACCGAAGATCTCGGAGAAAACCCACGCAGGTCACGGGGAGAACATACAAACTCTGTACAGACAGCACCCATGGTCAGGATCGAACCCGGGTGTCCGGCATTGCAAGCGCTGTAAGGCAGCAACTCTACCGCTGTGCCCAGATGGTGGAATATAATTACGGTGTTTAAGATGCAGTTAGATTGACGCTGAAATGGGCAAGGCATAAATGGCAACAGCCCTAATGCAGGGGGATGGGATTTGAGTAGATCAGCAGAATATCAGTGCCAGTTCCAAATCTTGCAATTCCTTGTTCAATAGCTCTGTTGTAGTCCTATCAGTGATAGTGGCTCCAGAAGTTGGCTCAGCATAATCATCTCAAGGGTAATTAACAAAGTGTAATAAAAGCTGACCTTGGCAGCAAGATGCACTTTCCTAAAATGTAAAAAATGAATAAAGCAAATTTATAAAGTATGCAAATAAAATAAAATCTGCATTTCCTTGTTACAAAGATTCTTTTTTCTGCAGGAGATGCAACTTGCCTTCAGGCCCTGCCAAGAATAAGAGTTGTAGCTTCACTCAGATAATCAAGACTGAATTGGCTGTTAGATTGTGCAACCTCAGCATTTCAGTTTGACATGGAAAATGAGAAATTGATCTATTAGGAACACAGTTAGAGTCTGACTGAACTAAAGGAGACCATTCAACCCAATATGCTACTGTTGGCCCTTTGAAAGAGCAATTCAATTTTTTCCACTCAATTCACACAAATGTAGAAAATCTAGCGTTATAATCCATCATTGAAGGTTCTGGATATGATTCCTCCATGTATGTTTGTGGCATTAAAATAACACCATAGCCCAACTCTGCATTTTCCTCCTTTACATGGAATAGCTTTTTCAGTCTCAAATGTAATTATGTGTTACAATTCTGTCTAAATATTTTCTATCCAGTGCAGTTCTTAGTGTCTTCTGCAAGAACGTACATTTTCACATCTAAGTATCTCAACATTAAGATGGTGCAGTGGTATATTTCTGCATAAAGATTGGTTTGCTTTCCCCACAGAGAGTGGTTAAAGTGGGGTCCAAAAAAAGACATAAAGTGCTGGAGTAACTCAAGAGTCAAGAGTGTTTTATTGTCACATGTCCCAAAAACAGGACAATGAAATTCTTACTTGCAGCAGCACAACAGACATGTAATCATACTACTCTGTAAACATCATAATAATCAACAACAAAATAGTTCAGTGTGTATCTAACTGACAAATAAATACTCAGCGGGTCAGGCAGCATCTCAGGAGAAGTGGAGTCCATTGTACTATTAAGTGAAGAGCATATCAAGATTTGAGTTCACGGAAGATGCAGGAATATACGGGGGAAAGAATACTGAAATTTGGATTATCCTAAATCAGATTTGATACATGGTCAAAAGACATATAATGAAATGCAAATATTGCAGAGCCTCTAATAGAAAAAACATCATTATCCTCCTCACCCTTTATACAGTCAAGAAGATGGATTATCACCATGGTCTTCCTCATACAAAAGAAGGCAGTATTCATGCAGTTCTGGTCATAATGGTCCATATTTGCCATTTCATTTCCTGGTCACATATAAGATTGTTGAGAAATCTGTGAACACTGGTGTAGTTATTTATATAAATGTTCCTTAATGATTTTTTATAATTCCTTTCATGCCTTCAGGAAGTACAGAATACATTAAAACCAACATGATATGTTTGAAGAACAGTTTTTGTAGATTAGCAACATTTTGAACTCAGATAAACTCCTCAAATAAAAATGAAATAGAAGGCAAGTTAATTTGTCTTTGATGACTTCTGGTTAGAAGATTAATATTGACCAGGGAAGATAAAGCATTGAACCAAAAATAGAAAATGCGGGAAATATTCAGCAGGTCAGGTGACATCTGTGGGAATAGAAATAGAGCCAGTGTTCCAGTGGATCGATCGGACAAAGGGTTTTTGACCTGACACCTTGATTCTGTTTCTCTTCCCAAAAATACATTATATTTCCAGCATCTGTGGGGTTTAATTTGATTTTCAGATAAAGAATTACTTTTACTGTTCTTTCTAAAAAGACTCCATGGGGTAATTTCCCATCCACCTGAACAATCAGTGCTATTGGCTTAATGCCCCATCTGAAACATGGCTGTGCTGAATTTCTTTGAATGATTCTAATGTTAGCTGACAGTTTATAATCAGGGCTTTAGATGAGTTTGGAACCTGCCGCTTTCCTCAGCTCAGGGAACCGGGGTGCACAACTCAGCTAATATAATGCTTTATTTAATATTGGCTCATTTTTTTCTCAAGCTAACAAAATCCGTTGATATAGAAACCCTCGATCATGCTGGCACAGCTATTTAAAGGAATCCATGAAGATCAGAGCTAATACGTTATGCCAACAATCCATGAATATGCATGGACATTTTGTGCATCAGAGGAAAATGACAACGCTGGTGGTGTGAATATTTGGTGTAGAGAAAACAATGAACACTGAACATGAAAGCTTGGTAAAACCAAAACGTCTCTTTGTATTTCCCTGTGTGTGTGTGTGTGTGTGTGTGTGTGTGTGTGTGTGTGTGTGTGTGTGTGTGTGTGTGTGTGTGTGTGTGTGTGTGTGTGTGTGTGTGTGTGTGTGTGTGTGTGTGTGTGTGTGTGTATAAGTAAGTTCGTAGGAGGAGGTGAGATGAGGGGGTGGAAAGAGTTATACATTTATTCTCATATTGTTCCAGCAATCTGTGGAAAACCCTCAGAGGTGTCAAGCATAATCGCATGTAGCACAAGCCATAATCATTTTATGCGGAACACCAGAGGGATGTATTCTATGCAGCGTACTTCACACAGCTGTTACCAGCTCTCATTATACATACAAGAATAACGATGTGTATTTTAACCACATAATGCTGCAGCCAAAAGCCAGACCATAATTAAACTCACTAAAATAGTTCCAGTTCAATTTTTTGTTACAGACATTTCTTTTTTTTTCTTTTCATTAAATGGATCTTTCACCTTCAATTGTAGACGTAAAAATATCTTGCCAAAAGACTACACATTTATATAGATTGAGATTGAGCGAATAAATTAGATCGAGAGGAACAACCTCTTTAAGCCGTCTGTCAATATTACCCTTCATTTTGAGCGGTAAGTTGACACAATCAGTTTTCAAGAAGTAATTTTGTGAATTCCCTTTTAGAAAATAAACTCATCTTGTGCATCTTAGAACATAGAACTGCACAGGAACAAATCCTTTGGGCCACAACGTTTGTGCCAAAAATAATGCCAAGACCAATCCTTACCCTGCCTTCAAATAATCCATATCCCCCCCTCCCCCTATTCCCCGCATATCCACGTACCTATTCATGTCTCTTAAATGCCCCTATTTTATCTGTGTCCACCACCAACCCCAGCAGTGCATTTCAGGCACTCACCACTTTTCATTAAAAATCCTTTCCCTGCACATCTGCTTTAAACTTTGCCCCTCTCTCCTTAAAGCTATGCCCTCTAGTATTTGATATTTCTCATTTAGGAATAAGGTTCTGACTCTCTACCCTACCTATATCTCTAAAATCTTTGTCATGATTTTGCCATCTTCAAGATATAGTTATTTCTTCCCACATTTCCTCGATCTAATTCAGTTTAAGAAAGCAATTGGAAGAATCTGATGATAGTGATCTGAATCATACTTATCTTTAGATTATACTGTCCAAGGCATTGGCATGTGACGAACTCCATCCCATTAAATAGGTCAACTCTATATTACGGAGGGTTAGCTTAGTTGGCCCTCTGTTTCTGTAACAGTTTCACGTTGGCAGGAGAGTGGGCACAATCAGTCTGGAGGAGGAGACATGTACTGAATTCTGAACAAGCAGGCCTACCAATTTACAATGGAACGCACAATACCAAATTTGATGTTGCTTTTTTTGGACTCTCTCTTCTATGATTAAACCCAAATGCGCTTATTTCCACTAGAACAAATATTCTGGGTAGAATCTATTAAACTTTGGCTTATATTAAACTTACTTTGATTAATTAATAATAGTTAATTAAATTCAAATACATAGAAACATAGAAAATAGGTGCAGGAGGAGGCCATTTGGCCCTTCGAGCCAGCACCGCCATTCATTGTGATCATGGCTGATCATCTACAATCCCTAACCTGTTCCTGCTTTCTCCGTATTCCAAAATATTCCAAATTTGCACACCACTGCTGTTTTACCCATCTGGAAGTTTGTTTAATATTCTGATGTTATATGTGTCATGTAAAAGTTACAAATGTCAATAAGATTACATGAAATGTTTGTTTGATTAGGATTAAAGTTGTCAGAAATTAGGCGGAAATTTGTGGGTTGAAATCTCACTCCAGAAAGTTGAGCACAAAATCCTGCACAGGATTGGGGAATTACTGAACAGTCAAAGATGCCATTGTTCAAATGAGATGCCAGCCTAAACCCCTGGATGTCTTCATGTTGAATGTAATGATTAACCCACTTTCAAAACAAAGGACTTGAGAACAAGGATTTAGACATTTCACTAA
This sequence comes from Rhinoraja longicauda, assembly GCF_053455715.1. Classification (NCBI taxonomy): domain Eukaryota; kingdom Metazoa; phylum Chordata; class Chondrichthyes; order Rajiformes; family Arhynchobatidae; genus Rhinoraja; species Rhinoraja longicauda. The sequence continues at coordinate 38,909,306 of NC_135956.1, read as the reverse complement.
ACAAGTCAAATATGTGAACATACGGTGGCCTTTTCCTGCTCCTATTTTCTTGTTTTTTATGTTCACTTGAATCAGCAGTTGTCACAATGAGAGATGCTTTCTTTAACTTCAAGTAACCCCTACATTCCCTCTGTCTCCATCCCTCCAACCACCTGTCACATCAGCTTTTCTTTCTCACCTAGCAAACAGCTAACAATGGCCTGTTTCCTTTATCATTGTTACTTTTTTGCATATCTTTCATTCATTTGTTCTATATCTCTCTACATCATCGTCTATATCTCTTGTTTCCCTTTCCCATGACTTTCAGTCCAAAGAAGGGTCTCGACCCGAAACGTCACCCATTTCTTCTCTCCAGAGATGCTGCCTGTCTTGTTGAGTTACTCCAGCATTTTGTGGCTATCACAATGAATCTGCTTCGATTTCTTTTCAATGGAACATAACAAAATGGAATGGAGGCAGATTTATTGTAAGGGTTCTCTACAACAATGTCTGCCCATTGAAGTGAACATGAGAATACAAGAAAATAGAGCAAGATTAGGTCACCAGGATCCCCAAATCTGTCCACCATTCAATACAGTCATAGAGCATGGAAACAGGCCTTTTGACCCATTTTGTCCATGTTGACCAAGATGCTAATCTACATGAGTCACACGTCTGCATTTATCCCATATCCCTCTGAACCTTTCCTATCCAACTGTCTTTTAAATGTTATTGTATCTTCCTCAACACTTCCTCTGACAAATGAAAATACACAAAGTGCTGGAGTAACTCTGCAGGTCAGCAGCATCTCTGGAGAACATGGACAGGTGATGTTTTAAATCAGGACACTTCTCCAGATTGATTGTGGGAGGGGAAGAAAGTTGGAAGAAAGGAGGGGCAGAACAAAGCATGACAGGTGATAGATTGATGGGGTATTGATAGGCAGATAGTTTGACAAAGGCCAGAAATGAATAGACAGAATGTGTGAGACAAATTAATTGATTGAGGAGTTGGGAAGAAATGTAGGTGGAAAGAGAAGGTGAAAGGAGAAATAGGTATGAGTCTAGGTGGGGCATAATGGAGAAAGGACATGGGGGTGGGGGCAAGGGTAGAGGAGTTTGGAATTACCTAAAATTGGAGAATTCAATGTTCATACCATTGGGCTATGAGCTACCCTTGCAGAATACGAGGTGCTGTTCCTCCAATTTGCGTGTGGCCTCACTCTGGCAATGGAGGAGGCCCAGGATAGAAAGGTCAGTTTGGGAATGGGAGGAGGAGTTAACCTGGTTATCAATGAGAGATCCAGACCCTGGTGGACTAAGCACAAGTGTTCGGTGAAACAGTCGCCGAGTCCACGCTTGGTCTGACAGCTTATTCCACATATGTACCATCATCTGTGTGGAAAAAGTTGCCCCTCAGATTTCTATTAAATCTTTCCCCTTTTACCTTAAACCTATGCCTTCTAGTTCCTAACTCCCCACCTAGAGGTGAAAGACTCAGTGCATTCTCCCAGTCTATGACATCTCATGATTGAATGCACTTCTGTAAGGTCACCCCTCAGCCTCCCGCACTCCAAGAAATAGAGTCCTAGCCTGCCCAACCTCTGCTTATAACACCGTTTTGCACAAATCCCAGCAATACTCTCATAAATGATCATGGCTGATGTGTGCTGGCCTCAACTCCAGTTCCCATAAAGCTCAATTAATCTTTAAAATATTTAGCTATCTACTCCTTAAATATATCTCAGGATCTGGCCTGCACTACTCTCTGAGGTTGGAAATTCCAAATATTCATTACCTTCTGAGAGAAATTTCTTTGCTCCTCAGTTTTAAATGACTGATTCCTTATCAGAACATCAGATTCAATCAGCAATAGAAAATGTTCACAGACTGAACAAATCAGGAAGGATGGTGAGTATTTACAGGGCCACCTACTGAACAGATTGACCTTCGAGATCTTTAGAAACATAGAAACATAGAAAACAGGTGCAGAAGGAGGCCATTTGGCCCTTCGAGCCAGCACCACCATTCATTGTGATCATGGCTAATCATCTACAAACAGTAACCTGTGCCTGCCTTCTCCCCATATCCCTTGATCCCACTAGTCCCTAGAGCTCTATCTAACTCTCTTTTAAATTCATCCAGTGATTTGGCCTCCACTACCTTCTGTGGCAGAGAATTCCACAAATTCACAACTCGCTGGGTGAAAAAGTTTCTTCTCACCTCAGTTTTCAATGGCCCCCCATTTATTCTTAGACTGTGTCCCCTGGTTCTGGACTCCCCTAACATTGGGAACATTTTTCCTGCATCTAGCTTGTTTAGTCCTTTTATAATTTTATACGTCTCTATAAGGTCCCCTCTCATCCTTCTAAACTCCAGTGAATACAAGCCTAGTCTTTCCAATTTTCCTTACATGACAGTCCCTCCATCCCAGGGATTAACCTTGTGAACCTACACTGCATTGCCTCAATAGCAAGGACATCCTTCCTCAAATGAGGAGACCAAAACTGCACACAATACTCCAGATGTGGTCTCACCAGGGTCCTATACAACTACAGAAGGACCTCTTTGCTCCTGTACTCAAATCATATTGTTATGAAGGCCAACAAGCCATTAGCTTTCTGCACTGCCTGCTGTACCTGCACGCTTAGTTTCAGTGACTGGTGTGCAAGGACACCAAGGTCTTGTTGCACTTCCCTTTCACCTGAGCTGACACCATTGAGATAATAATCTGCTTCCTTATTATTGCTGCCAAAATGGATAACCTCACATTTATCTACATTATACTGCATCTGCCATGCATCTGCCCACTCACTCAACCTGCCCAAGTCACCGTGCAACCTCCTAACATCCGCTTCGCAGTTCACACTGCCACCCAGCTTTGTGTAATCCGCAAACTTGCTAGTGTTACTTCTAATTCCATCATCCAAATCATTTATATATATTGTAAATAGTTGCGGACCCAGCACCGAGCCTTGCGGCTCTCCACTCTCCACTGCCTGCCATTCTGAAAAGGATCCATTTATTCCTACTCTTTGCTTCCTGCCTGCCAACCAATTCTCAATCCATGTCAATACCCTACCCCCAATACAATGTGCTCTAATTTTGCTCCCCAACCTCCCATGTTGTACCTTATCAAAGGTTTTCTGAAAGTCTAGATACACTACATCCACGGGCTCTCCTTCATCCATTGTACTTGTCACATCCTCAAAAAATTCCAGAAGATTAGTCAAGCAGGATTTCCCCTTCATAAATCCATACTGACTTGGACCAATCCTTTTACTGCTATCCAAATGCGCCGTTATTACCTCTTTAATAATTGACTCCAGCATCTTCCCTACCACCGATGTGAGGTTAACTGGTCTATAATTCCCTGTTTTCTCTCTCGCTCCTTTCTTGAAAAGTGGGATATCATTAGTTACCCTCCAATCCACAGGAACTGATCCTGAATCTATTGAGCATTGGAAAATGATCACCAATGCGTCCACAATTTCTTGAGCCACCTGCTTGAGTAGTACCCTGGAATGCAGACCATCAGACACTGTGGGATTTATCAACCTTCAGTCCCATCAGTCTACCCAATACTATTTCTTGCTTAATGCAAATTTCTTTCAGTTCCTCTGTCTCCCTTGATCCTCTGTCCACTAGTACATCTGGGAGATTGTTTATGTCTTCCTTAGTGAAGACAGATCCAAAGTACCTGTTCAACTCTTCTGCCATTTCCTTGTTACCGATAATAATTTCTTAGATAAAGAGACCTAGATAAGATTTTGGTTGAAAGTAATCCATGAGTGTAGGCCTTGACCATTTGCTGTGCTGGATGAATTTAAAAGAATACATGATTCAATTTTAACATCTGAGCTGCTATGTGAAGAGTTAATTGCTCCGAGGAAAAATCATCTACTGTAAATGATATTTAATACATCTGTCATACAGCAATAAAACCGATGTGACAAAGTCCAATTTCTACCCCCAAAGCCAGAGTGCTTCCTATCCTGGCTGAGGATGAGGAGTCTTGTACTTAGCTGTATTGTAATGAAACAGATAGGGCCTGTTCATCTTACTGCAACCATGGAGTGCAGTCTGATTCCCCCTCCTTTATTTCCGTTATCCCTGTGGCTTATTCTCCCCGCAAGTGCTCACCTCCCCTCTGAATCGTTTTGCCATTAGTCTGCACAAAGGGGTCAGTTACAGCAGCAAATTAACCTCCCAGTGTTACCTTAGGTTGTGAGAGGAAAGTGAAACATTCAGAGGCAACCAGCGAGAACATGTAAACTCCACACAGACAACACCTGAGGTCAGGATCGAACCTGGGTCCTTGCAGATGTGAGACAACAGCACTAACTGTCATACCACCGTACTGTTCATACACTGTGTTTTCAGGCATTTAAGGTCCCAGAGGACTGGAATGTAGCCAATGTTATTCCTTTGTTAATGAATGGAAGTGGAGATAATCCCGGAAGTTATCGGTCAGTGAGCATCGTGTCAGTGATTAAGAAGCTATTGAAGAGGATTCTTCAGTATAAGACTTACTCTCATTTGGAAGAGAATGGGCTAATGAGGGACAGGCAGGTAATGTCTTACAAACTTGATTGAGTTTTTGAGGAGGTGACGAAGGTAATTGATGAGGGTAGGACAATGAGTTGCCGACATGGATTTTTGTAATGCATATGATAAAGCCCCTCATGGTAAGCTGATCCTGAAGATTAAGGTGCATCTGATCCACAGTTACTTGACCATTTGGATTCAGAGCTGGCTTACTCATAAAAGACACAGAGCTGTCGTGGAAGGCTGTTATTCTGGCTTGTGATCTGTGGCCAGTGGAGTTTGCAGCAATATATGCTGGGACCTGTTTTTTTTTGTGATATCTATAGATGACGGATGTAAATGTAGTGTAAGAAAATAACTGCAAATGCTGGTGCAAATCAAAGGTATTTATTTCACAAAATGCTGGAGTAACTCAGCAGGTCAGGCAGCATCTCAGGAGAGAAGGAATGTAGATGGGTTGGCTAGTAAGCTTGTAGACGACACCATCATTGCTGGAGATGCAGACGGTGAGGAAGGTAGTCAAAGTATACAGAAGGATATCGATCAGCTACAGAAATGGGCGGAGAAATGGCAGATGGCGTTTAATCTGAGCAAGTGTGAGATGTTACACTTTGGGAGAGTGAATGTAAGGGGAAACCATATAGTTAATGGCATGACCCATTGAAGTATAGTGGGACCTTAGGATTCAAGTCCAGAACTCCCTAAAAGTGGTAACAAAAATAAATAGTGGTAAAGAAGGCATTTGGTCTGCTTGCCCTCATCAGTTGGGGCATGAGTCAGGAAGACATTGCAGATTTATAGGACGGTGGTTACGCTGCATTTGGAGTATTGTGTGCAGTTCTAGTTCTCCCATTGTGGGCAGGATGTAAAGACTAAGAAGAAGGCGGATGACACGAAGCTGGGTGGCAGTGTTAGCTGCGAGGAGGATGATAGGAGGCTGCAGAGTGACTTGGATAGATTAGGAGAGTGGGCAAATGCATGGCATATGCAATATAATGTGGATAAATGTGAGGTTATCCACTTTGGCGGCAAGAACAGGAAAGCAGAGTATTACCTGAATGGTGGCCAATTAGGAAAAAGGGAGATGCAACGTGACCTGGGTGTCATGGTGCACCAGTCATTGAAAGCAAGCGTGCAGGTGCAGCAGGCAGTGAAGAAAGCGAATGGTATGTCGGCATTCATAGCGAGGGGAGGTTCTGCTGCAGTTGTACAGGGCCTTGGTGAGACCGCACCTGGAGTATTGTGTACAGTTTTGGTCTCCTAATCTGAGGAAAGACATTCTAGCCTTAGAGGGAGTACAGAGAAGGTTCACCAGATTGATCCCTGGGATGGCAGGACTTTCATATGAAGAAAGACTGGATTGACTAGGCTTATACTCGCTGGAATTTAGAAGACTGAGGGGGGATCTTATTGAAACATATAAAATTCTTAAGGGGTTGGAGAGGCTAGATGCGGGAAGATTGTTCCCGATGTTGGGGAAGTCCAGAACCAGGGGTCACAGCTTAAGGATAAGGGGGAAGTCTTTTAGGACCGAGATGAGAAAACATTTCTTCACACAGAGAGTGGTGAGTCTGTGGAATTCTCTGCCACAGAAAGTAGTTGAGGCCAGTTCATTGGCTATATTTAAGAGGGAGTTAGATGTGGCCCTTGTGGCTAAAGGGATCAGGGGGTATGGAGAGGAGGCAGGTACAGGTTACTGAGCTGGATGATCAGCCATGATCATATTGAATGGCGGTGCAGGCTCGAAGGGCCAAATGGCCTTCTCCTGCACCTATTTTCTATGTTTCTATGTTTCTAAGGCGCAGAAGAGGTTTACGACAATGCTGTCCAGAATAGAGGGTATTAGCTGTAAGCAGGGGTTGGGCAAACCTGGATTGTTGACTCTGGAGCATCAGAGGCTAAGGTCAAAGCTGATTGCTGATTGAAATTATGTGAGGCATAGACAGTGAGAATCTTTTTTTTTTACTGAGGGTAAAAGACCTAAGGGTATTGCTTTAAGGTGAGAGATGCACAGTTTCAAGGAGATATGTGGGGCAAGTTTTTTACACAGTGGGTGTGCCTGGATGCTCTGCCGGGGTTGATGGTGAAGGCAGATACCATTGGGGCATTTAAGAGGCTTTTGGTTAGGCACATGGATATGCAGGGAAAGGAGGGATATGGATCACGTTCAGGCAGAGAACATTGGTTGACATAACTTGACATCATGCCCGGCACAGACATTGTGGGCTGAACGATCTATGCTGTACTGTTCTATGTTCTATGTATTTAAGATTTCGCTGGAACTCAAAACCACAAGACCTATCAAATATGTGTAGTTTACATCACCATATTCTTCACAAGTCCTCCTCGGGTTGTATCAATAGTGAAGATTGGCAACGGTTCATTGTTGCACCCAGATTTGCACACTAAAATCATCAGAAAATCAAAGGACAGCTTCATTACTCTTTAACTCCTCATACAGTGCCCTCCATAATGTTTGGGACAAAGATCGATCATTTATTTATTTGCCACTGTACTCCACAATTGAGATACGTAATAGAAAAAAAAATCACATGTGGTTAAAGTGCACATTGTCAGATTTTATTAAAGGCCATTTTTATACATTTTGGTTTCACCATGTGGAAATTACAACTGTGTTTATACATAGTCCCCCCCCCCCATTTCAGGGCACCATAATGTTTGGGACACATGGCTTCACAGGTGTTTTGTAATTGCTCAGGTGTGTTTAATTGCCTCCTTAATGCAGGTATAAGAGAGCTCTCAGCACCCAGTCTTTCCATCACCTTTGCAAACTTTTATTGCTGTTTAACAACATAAGGATCAAAGTTGTGCCAATGAAAGTCAAATAAGCCATTATAAGACTGAGAAACAAGAATAAAACTGTTAGAGACATCAGCCAAACCTTAGGCTTACCAAAATCAACTGTTTGGAACATCATTAAGAAGAAAGGGAGCACTGGTGAGCTTACGACACACAAAGGGATTGGCAGGCCAAGGAAGACCTCCACAGCTGATGACAGAAGAATTCCCTCTATAATCAAGAAAAATCCCAAAACACCTGTCCAACAGATCAGAAACACTCTTCAGGAGTCAGGTGTGGATTAGTCAATGACCATTGTCTGCTGAAGACTTCATGAACAGAAATACAGAGGCTACACTGCAAGATGCAAACCACTGGTTAGCTGCAAAAATAGGATGGCCGGGTTACAGTTTGCCAAGAAGTACTTAAAAGAGCAACCTCAGTTCTAGAAAAAGGTTTTTATAGACAGATGAGATGAAGATTAACATATCAGAGTGATGGCAAGAGCAAAGTATGGAGGAGAGAATGAACTGCCCAAGATCCAAAGCATACCACCTCATCTGTGAAACACAGTGGTGGGGGTGTTATGGCCTGGGCATGAATGGCTGCTGAAGGTACTGGCTCACTTAACGTCATGGATGATATAACTACTGATGGTAGTAGCATAATGAATTCTGAAGTGTACAGACACATCCTATTTGCTGAAGTTCAAACAAATGCCTCAAAACTCATTGGCCGACGGTTTATTCTACAGCAAGACAATGATCCCAAACATACTACTAAAGCAACAAAGGAGTTTTTTCAAAGCTATAAAATGGTCAATTCTTGAGTGGCCAAGTCAATCACCCGATCTGAACCCAATTGAGCATGCCTTTTATATGCTGAAGAGAAAACTGAAGGGGACTAGCCCCCAAAACAAGCATAAACTAAAGATGGCTGCAATACAGGTCTGGCAGAGCATCACCAGAAAAGACACCCAGCAACTGGTGATGTCCATGAATCGCAAACTTCAAGCAGTCATTGCATGCAAAGGATATACAACAAAATACTAAACATGGCTACTTTCATTTACATGACATTCCTGTGTCCCAAACATTATGGTGCCCTGAAATGGGGGGACTATGTATAAACACTGCTGTAATTTCTACATGGTGAAACCAAAATGTATAAAAATGGCCTTTATTAAAATCTGCCAATGTGCACTTTAAACACATGTGATTTTTTCTATTACAAATCTCAAATTGTGGAGTACAGAGGCAAATAAATAAATGATGGGTCTTTGTCACAAACATTTTGGAGGGCACTGTATGGCAGCATTTATTTTTTCTGCATTGTGGCTTGTAAACTATATAAAATAATTCATTTCATTATTGGCATAAGTTAATCAAATACAAAATTGCATGTTGGTTCATGAAGGTTTCTCTTTTGTCTAGATGATTAGTTTTGCTTGAACAATGTAAACTGAAAATGTTATTAATTCAGTCTTTTTATTTGTTTTTTTTTAGTACCAGCATGCATTATGTAAACTGCCTACGCAGAATAACAATTATCTCTTCTAAACTTTTAAGCACATCTGTTTTGTTGCTTAAAATTAGATTATGTACCTTTATAGCATACTGAAATCAGGTTTTGACAAAATGAAGTAACCACTGTTTTTCAACATAACAAGATTTTTTGCCATAGCTAACTTTAACTCAAATTCAAATCCATTCTTTTGATACGCTCTCACCGTGGAATGCATTTCCTTCCTTCTATCTCTTGATCATGCCAGATTTAATACAATGGCATTGCTATCACAAACCAAACACGAAGCAGGTAATAGAATCACAATTCACCAGATCCAAGAGTTCATCCACTTGCAGAGTCTCGCCCTGTAATGCCCACCATTCCTCTCACTCCAGCACAGTGGTACAGTGGTAGAATTGCTGCCTTACAACACTAGAGACCCAGGTTCGATCCTGACTATGGATGCTCTCTGTAGGGAGTTTGTACATTCTACCTATAACTGCGTGGGTTTCCTTTGGATTCATTGGTTTCCTTCCACACTCCAAAGACATACGGTACATGTTTGTAGGTTAATTGACTTCTGTAAATTGTCCCTAGTGTTTAGAATAATGCTAGTGTATGGGGTGATCGCCAGTTGGTGTGGACTCAATGGACCGAAGGTCCTGTTTTCACCCTGTATCTCTAAAGCCTAAAGTTTAAAATCTAAATTTTCCTCAGATGCTGCCTACTTCCTCTGAGTTCCTCCAGCAACTTATTTCTTCACTCCAGATTCCAGCATCTGCAGTCTCCAGTGTCTCCAAGACATCATCCTCTCTGAAGAGGCCATGAATGGTAGCTTTCCTGCAGAGTTAGAGTATCAGCAACTGTACACACCTAGTTTTGTTGGACACAATTCCAAGGCAATAGAGTGTCAGTCTACCACTGGTGTATAGTGGTATGAAATGCACCCTGCAGGTGTTTCACAGTTATCTTCGTCTAATGCTCTGTATCTTCTCCTTTGCTTTATCTATTGAACTTGAGTTTGGCTTGATTATGTTTACAGTATGTATAGTATTATCTGATCTGATTGTATAGCATGCAAAACATAGCTTTTCACTGCACCTCACTACACATGACAATAATAAACCTAAATCTTAACCTAATTAAGATACCTGTACAGCTCCAAGTGTGACCTCTTGATATCCTTGATTTTTAAAACTCGATGAAAATGAGCAAAACAAATCAGTGTGAAAAGTAATGTTTGACTGATGATAAAATGAAACTGTTTATAGTTTTTGCTGAAATGTATGACAATCATTAACATGATTTCTATGAATAAGGTCCTTTTGTTTAATGATTTAGTAATATCTCTTTAATGTCTCTCGAAAACTCAGCTGCTCAAAACATAACTCAAACCTATCAGGCATTGAGGGTGGAATTCTTCAGCCAGTGGGTGGTGAAGCTGTGGAATTAATTCTCACAGACTGCTGGGGGGGTCGGCATTGGGTATTTTTAAAGCGGAGACTGATATTTTAAAGGCGGAGATTGACAGGTTCTTCATTGGTGAGCCTGCTGAGCTACTCCAGCACTTCATGTTTTGCTTAAGATTGCAGCATCTTCAGGATCTTGTACCTCTCTTTTCATTGTAACCTATTTGATCCAAGACACACCTTAAAATGCTACATCCATGATAAAGCTTTTAATATTAATAACTCCTTAACAGCAGCACTGTGGACAGTAAATAGTGCTGTTGTCACATAACTACAGAGGGCCAGCTTTAATCCTGTCCGATGGATGTTACATATTTTACATATTTTCTTTGAGAATACAAGAGTTTCTCTTGGTTGCTCCTGGTTTCCTCACGCACCTTGATAATGTTGTCGTTGGTAAGTTCACTGGCAACTGCAAATTGCCATAATGATATGAGTAATAGTTATCCCACTTTTCAAGAAAGGAGGAAGAGAGAAAGCAGGGAATTATAGACCAGTTAGCCTGACATGGTGGGGAAGATGCTGCAGTCAATTATCAAAGATGTAATAGCGGCGCATTTGGATAGAAGTAACAGTCAGCATGGATTTACGAAGGGGAAATCACGCTTGACAAATCTTCTGGAGTTTTTTGAGGATGTAACAAGTAAAATGGACAAGGGAGAGCCAGTGGATGTGGTGTATCTGGACTTTCAGAAAGACTCCAAATTTGAGGAAGGACATTCATGCTATTGAGGAAATGCAGCATAGGTTCACGTGGTTAATTCCCGGGATGGCTGGACTGTCATATGATGGAACGACTGGGCTTGTATTCACTAAAATTTAGAAGGATGAGAGGGGATATTATAGAAACATATAAAAATTATTAAGGGATTAGACACGCTAGATGTTCCCGATGTTGGGGGAGTCCAGAACCAGGGGCCACAGTTTAAGGGGTAGGCCATTTAGGGGGTAGGCCATTTAGAACTGAGATGAGGAAAAAAAAATTAACACAGAGAGCTGTGAATTTGTGGAATTCTCTGCCTCAGAAGGCAGTGGAGGCCAATTCACTGGATGCATTCAAAAGAGAGTTAGGTAGAGCTCTTAGGGCTAGCGGAATCAAGAGATATGGGGAGAAGGTAGGAACGGGGTACTGATTGTGGATGATCAGCCATGATCACATTGAATGGTGGTGCTGGCTCGAAGGGACGAATGGCCTACTCCTGCTATGTATCTATGTATCTTTGATAAGAGAACACTGCCCTAGGAGAATCAGTGAGGTGTTAATGGGCATGCGCCAAAGAATCGGTTATAAGGGAAATTGGTATGGGGTATGGGACTAATGGAAATGCTTTGAGAGCCAGCATGGATCTGATGGACCAGCTTGTCAAAATCAAAAAAATAATAAGAAATTATGAGAAATATATGGCTCAGTGTTGGATTTTGTGAATTTTCTTGAGAAATATTGCAATAGTAAATACAAGTAATGACACAAAGTTCTGGAGTAACTCAGCGGGTAAAACAGCTGGAGACTATGGATAAGTGATGTTTTGGTTCTTCTTCAGATTGATTGTAGGGGGTCAGGGGAAGAAAGTTGGAAGAGATAAATACAAGTGGTTGTCTTGTCGTAGCTTGGAATACTGTTCTTCTGCTCACTAGCTTCTCTTTCAAAGTCATCACAATGTTCAGTCTAGGCTAGTTTTTGATATATAACTATTTGATATATAACTATGACTTGTGCAGAAAGCAAACTATAATTAAATGGGAAAGCTCCAAGAAACCACGTGGCTGGAGATAAAAACACAACATTCATTAAACTTGTCTCTAAAACAAACAAATTGTTAATGGCGCATTTATTCATAATCATGATGTTATCTTGAATTTATCGGTCCAGAGAATTTTCTCTTCTGTTTAATGGAGATGGTGGCAGTGTTATTTTCTATAACTGGTAGATGGCACTGCAGCTCCAGCAACATTGTTAGGGATTTCTGTATGATATTGTTGTTTAAACATGTATTCAGGTCCCTTATTTCAATTTATGGAAACATATTCAAAGGCTTAACTATAGCATGTTACAATTGGTTTTCACAATGACTTTTACTCCCTCGTGTTTCTCCTTGAGCAGACATAAAGGGTAATTTTTATTATTTCAAAGGATACGGACATCACAGGCAAGACTGCACTTAATACCCATGCTTAATTGTCCTTGAGAATGTCTTGTGAACCACTGTGCCGGTTGTTCTGAAGACACTCCCTCGCTGATGATGATTAAAGGGGTCCAGAACTTTGATTGAGGAATGAATGCCACCGGCTGACAGTTTCTCCCCACATCAAGATGGTTTGAGTCCCATACTCTCTGTCCTTGAACTTATGAGGAATCCTTGGTGCATTTTGCAAATGAAACACACTGCAGCTGTGGTGTGTAAAAATCAAGGGGACGGAAGTAAGGGGCTGTAGATGAGGTCCAAGGAAGCTGTTTGCTTGGATCTGAATGATATTGAGTTCATTGGTAATCAGAATTACCAATCTGACCTCCTCCATACAAACAGGGAATAATCCATGTCACTTACACCTCCTCGAACCTCATCTACTGTATCCATTGTTCTCGATGTGGATTCCTGTATAACAGCGAGACCAAGCACCGACTCGGTGATCATTTTGCTGGACACCTACGCTCAGTCCTCCTTGATTTATGCAGTCATCCAGTTGCCAAATGTTTTATCTCCCATTCCCATTCCCATACTGACCTTTCTGTTCTGGGACTCCTCCAGCGTCAGAGTGAGGCCACATGCAAATTGGAGGAACAGCACCTCATATTTGGCTTGGGCAGATTACAACCCAGTGGTATGAATATTGATTTCTCTAATTTCAGGTAGCCTTTGCATTCCCTCTCTCTCCGCCCCTCCCCCACCCTAGTCATCCTGCTACTTCCACTGTTCGCATCCCTATATATCCCTTCGTTATCACCTCTTCCACAGCCAACAATGGACCATTGCGGGCTCCACCAAAGCCTTGTTATTGGTGCCAGCTCTGAATTGTTTTGAACCTTACCTCTAGTTTCTCTCTCCCCTGACTCTCAGTCTGAAGAAGGTGCTTGAGCCCAAATGTCACCTATTCCTTTTCTTCAGAGATGCTCCTGACCCGCTGATTTACTCTAGCTTTATGTGTCTGTCTTTGGTGTAAACCAGCATCTGCAGTTCCTTCCTGCACAATTATCCATTTTATTTTGTGTGGTGGGAAAGTGTTGGAGAGTTAGGTCCTCATTGAGTCATGGAAACATACTGTGTGGAAAAAAGCCACTTGGCCCAACTTGCCGATGTCGTATTCAGTGTCATGCTGCATTCTGTTTCAGGTTGAGTCACATGCCCACTGAATACAGAGCCTCTGACCAGTTATTAGATTAGTTTAAAGATACAGCGCGGAAACAGGCCCTTCAGCCCACCGGGAATGCGCCGACCAGTGATTCCTGCACACTAACAATTACGATTTTATCAAGCCAATTAGTCTACAAACCTGTATGTCTTTGGAGTGTGAGAGAAAACCAGAGCCCCCGGAGAAAGCCCACACAGGTCACGGGGAGAACATACAAACTCCGTACAGACAGCACGCATAGGCAGGGTCTATGGCGCTGTAACCCGGGTCTCTGGCGCTGTAAGGCAGCAGTTCTACACCTGCGCCACCATGCATTTTACTGGGGTTTGTTGATGTCACGTCTGATGCACTTTACCCTACAGTTATTTTGGTTCATTTTGTACTGAAGCAGCAATGTGACATGGGTCTGAGCCCTCGGCCTTGTCCATTGCACTCACAATCTGGGCTCTGCCATCATTCAGAATGGGGATGCTTATGGAGGCAGCAACTTTACCGCTGTGCCACTGTGCCACTGTGCCATCCAAGGTCTTCCATGTCCTCATGACAAGTGCTTTAAGATGAATTACCTACTTTTGTCGAATAGATATTATGTAATATAAACTATAGCCAAGTTATGCACAGCAATGTAATGCAAACAACATGGCATGACATCATACAATACAAGTGGTAGTGGTTGAGGATTATTTGTGCTTTATTAAAAAGTTGAAATAATATTTGTTATATACTGATTTTTATGGATTCAGTTATATGGTAAAATGAAGGGGAAGGTTATCTATTGAAGCCACCAGAAACAAAATATCCAGGAGCTCAGAAAGATAAAACACCAACCTAATTTCATTCCCAATCCAGTCAGCACGCCTGTGAGTTTGAAGAAATGTCCAGATCCAAAATGTTGTCTGTCCTTTTCCTTCCACAGATGCTGCCTGGCCTGCTGAGTTCTTCCAGCAGTATATCCTTTACCAGGAAGCCACCGACTGGGAAATGTGCCTAAAGTGGTGATCCACCAGGGCAGCCATCGCCATTATTGCCAACCTTTCCATATGTGGCAAATTATAACGGAACATACTCTGAGAGAATATACCTCAAAATTAAATGGATCCCGATTGCAAACTTTGCCAAGGAGACACAAGAGACTGCAGATGCTGGTATCTGGAGCAAAGACCAAGTTGCTGCAGGAATTCATCGGGTCAGGCAGCCTCTGTGGAAGCAAAAAGAAAGTCATCATTTCAGGTGGAGACCCTGTGTCGATCCTGCTTTACCAATTGACCACTTATTAAATAATGTCATGCTATATCTAGCCAAAAATGTCATCCTTCCCTGCACTAATCAGATACCAAACATCATTATTGCTGATTTTTAGAGTGTGTCTGGAGGTGTGATGCATTAGCTGTGAAAGGAATCAGTCCTCCAAGTCCCTGCCTGATTCCGACCATTATACTCATCCCTCTATATTTTAGTTATTTCTATCAATTGATAATGCTGCCACGAGTGATAGAGTGATAGAGTGATAGTCATAGAGTCATACAGCATGGAAACAGGCCCTTCGGCCCAACTTTCCCACACCGGCTAGCATGTCCCAGCTACACTAGTCCCACCTGCCTGGGTTTGACCTGTATCCCTCCAAACCTGTCTTATCCATATACCTGTCTAACTGTTTCTTAAACGCTGCGATAGTCCTTGCCTCAACTACCTCCTCTGGCAGCTTGTTCCATACACCTTGATAAACCGCAGAATCTGCAATTTGGGAAGGATTGCGAGCCATGGGGATCTCGCACAGAGGAGGAGTTGAGGCCAATGTAAATCATCCGTGATTATATAGGATGAAGGGCAGGCTTGAAGGGGCAGGGCAGGTAGTCTACATCTGCCAGTATTTTCTTGTATTGTTGTGCAATATAAGGCAATATTTCAGACACTGTGACAAATATAGGAAGAGATAGAGGAACTTAGCTTGATACCTATCTGGCTTACATAACTTGATGTCATGCCAGGATCAGGTAGCGCATTTACCCACCCTTTATGAAAATTATTAGTCCACAAGGAGTTTCATGGACACTGGAAATGCCTGTTTAATCATGAAAAAAATACAGCCGAAATAGCCACTAAATAGACGATTAATGAGACAAATTAAACAACGTGATGGGCAAACTCAACGGTACACTGCTGGTTCCCAGGCTTATCACGAGCATCGAGTGAGAGATTTTCTTGCTGAGCCTGGAAGCAGATGAACCAGAATTTATAAGGAAACATGCAAATATCCAGCCACAGGCAACAACCCTGCCAAAAATAGCCCCTTCAAGGCAGCATAAAATCTAAATGTTTTGTTCGACCCTGCTGTTTAGTAATTAGGCAATAATGTTTGAGGTTTGTATGTGTCAGAGATTTTATTGCTCCAGGGTAGATCCAAATAAAACCATAATTTTGAAGCTAATTAAAAAGAAACCAGGATGTTAATTTGCTTTTGTTTACAGTAACTGCTGAATAAACTGTTGTGTTGTTTTAAAAGTATTTTGTTTTTCTAATATCATTTTACTTGCATTTGTAACATAATATGTAATCTGGTCTCTTAACTCCCATTTCTTACCCTCAACCCACTCAACTACTCAAGAGGTAGGTTTTGAGAACCTACTTGACAGAGAGAGATGTAGAGAGCCAGGGGTCTCAGACATATGGTAATCGGCAACATCTCCCTCCATCCCTACCCCATCCTATTTATCTAACTAGTTTGACTGTCCTTTTTAAACTTCATCTTTGTATACCTCGTTGTCACCTTCCCCTAGCTAATAATGATCTATTCTATATTTTCCTGGAACTTTGTCCCCTTTGATCACTCATTGTCACACCTTACACTTCCTTTTCTCTGGTTTCCCTCTATCCTGACTCTCAGTCTGAAGATTGGGTCTCGACCCGAAATGTCACCCATTCCTATCCAGAGATGCTGCCTGTCCCACTGAGTTACTCCAGCGCTTTGTGTCCAGCATCTGCTGTTCCTTCCTGAACACGGCATCATATTAGAGCTTTCTTCAAAGAAACTGCTAGCTCGTTAATATGTACTGATCACAAAAGAGTGCAATATTACTGTGTGACAAGGCGTCATTCTACATTAGTTCATGCATGGCCTATGCAAGAGTAATCCAGTGTGCATTATTCTTCATTCTCTCTCAACTCCAAAGCATTTTTTTTACCAGTTCCCTTTAATATGGCTCTATTCAATTTTGCTCAATTGTCAACATTCTGACCATTGAACACTCATCAAACACCCCATCCTCCACCCCCCCCCCCCCAATCCTCTAGCTTGTATCCTTAAAACCTCCTACTCTGCATCACCCCTCACACTTCTCCTCCATCAGCCCACCCCCTGCCCTCTCCCCTCTCTAATTCTGCACCCTCCATCTCACTCCTGGCAGTGCATTCTAAATCCTATCCATCTCTGGTGTAGGACGTTTTCCTCGTTTCACTTTTTGATGCTTTGGCCAATTAATATAATTCGCTCTCATCTTGATCTTCACCCTTCCAGCAAATTCAACGTTTCCTTCCTATCCAGTTTGGTGTTGGTGACATACGGCTAATTAATGAGACCAGCAGGGACCATGTAACAGTCTGGCCCATGACAGTTGCCTTTTACTATTTAAATCATATCATTTAGTATGAAGGATAACACAAAGAAGTGGTAAGTTTACATCTTTAGTGAAGGACAATCTTGTTAACATACATTCCCTCATGGATCAATCAGAATCGAATCCTGCTATCCTACTATGAAGATAACCAATGAACATATTAATAACATCCCCACACATTCAGACATAATATAAGTATACAACTTGTACTTAGCGCACAGTAAAAGTTCATACTGCTATATTTATTGAAAGGAAGAATTTAATTGCCTAACTATTAGCTTTCCCATTCAGATGCCCACAATTATGGTTGGTGTACGCCTACATAATACCAATTTGTTGGCATCAATGGAAGAAAAGCTTCTCGATGAGGACAAAGTGAAAGTGTTAATTAAGTATTTCACTGTGTAGTGTTCAGAACTTTAAATAATGGCTCCTAAAAATTATCCACAGCTCTGACAGCTCTAAATAGAAATGATACATCCCCCTTCTCCTCCTCTTGAAATGTACAGCTAAATATTTGATTGCCATTGCTTGAGCAAACCCCAGCAGTCAAAATCAGGGCAAGCCTGAAAAATAACAGCTGGTTCAGCTGTCTTTAACTGAACAGCGATTACACGGTTTATTGCCCTTTACCAGTTGTTGGAGTCAACCCCATTGGCATTGAGCATTGGAAATGGGGCAGCGCAATGCAATTTACGGTGAGATCCTGCCTAGTTTTAACAGGAGTTAAATGTAACAAAACTCCATTTGCCAATCTACTGAGGAACAAAGCTTTAATTTGTAATTGTTAAATGCTGGTCACTTTAAATTAAAACCGTATTGAATGATGCCATTTTCTATAAAACTGAACCACTTAATGGAGATGATAAATCCTGCCAGCCATATGAGCAAACATTATTCATAAATTGGCAATAATTCAGTGCTCAGGTTGCTCACTAACAATCAGAGGCTTTGTAACCCACCTGGCGTGCAACTGAAATGTGACACTGGGAATAAGCAGACCCTTCTTCTGCTCATGCTGCCAAGTTGAACAAAACAGCATAAAAACAGGAAGTGCTGAAAATACTCAGCAGGTCAGGCTGCACAGATATAGCCTGATCTACTGAGTATATCCAGTACTTTCTGTTATGATTTTAGATTTCCAGCATTTGTAGTTTTGTATTGATTTTCTTGAAGAAAAGTGATCCCTGCTGAAGGATGATGCATCACACAGCACGGACCAATGAATCTGATTTTAGGAACAACATTTTATTTTTCATTTGCCACAGGGCAATGCCTATTAGAGCTGGAGCCTCAGGGCAAATCCACCACACTTTACCTGCCTCCTCCCCAGCCTCCATGATGGTCACCAGACAACCAAGCCGAGTGGATATTAGCAAAAGATGAAAAATACCAGGTGAAAGGTTAAATCGCACATCTCTGGCCATAGCAGTAGGAACACAAGAAATAAGTAATGATTTAAAGAAGACGTTGTGGGGTCCACAATTTAAATCATGCTAAATTGAAGAAGGAAAGCTTAAGACGTTTCAAAAAACAATGTCATAAAACACAGAACAGTACAGCAGATCTCTCACAACCTTTAGGAAGCATCCACAAGACCTAATACACCAAAGGATTGAAGACTATAGTCTTAATGCAGGTAAATGAGATTAGGAAAGATGGGTCCAATGATTGTCACTGGTGTGGAGGGCTGGAAGTATGACTGATTTTATGTTTGTTGATCATTCATTGAGAAGAAGGTTATCGAAGCAACGGAACTGCGAGAAATAAGTAGTGATGTGTGGGACCATATCTGAATTACAAAGAAGAAATGCTAACATTTTTAAAACATATTAAGGTGAATACATCCCCAGGGCCTGACCAAGTGTATGCTCGGACATTGTGGGAAGCTAGGGAAAATAAATTGCTGGAGCTCTGGCAGAGATATTACATCTTTAGTCATGGGGGTGACACTGGAAGACTAGAGGGTGGCTACTTTTGTATTTATTTAGAAAGGGTTGCAAGGACAGGCTGATAGGTCAGCGAGCCTAACATAGGTAAGGTACTGAAGATGATTCTGAGCAAAAGCATTTACCAGCATTTGAATAAGCAAGTACTGATTAGTGTTATTCGGCAGGGTTTTGTGCATGAGAACACATCTCAGAAAGTTGATAGAGTTTTTGGAAATGGTCACCAAGGGAATTGAGAAGAGCAGGGCAGTGAATGTTTTTGGTGTGGACTTTAGCAAGGCCCTTGACTAGAATCTCACATGGAAAGCTAGTCTGGAAGGTAAGATCACAAAGGATCCAGAGCAAGCTAGCCAACTGGCTAACTGCATTAGAAATTGGGTTGAGTGGAAGGAGTCAGAGGCTGTGAGTGGTCTGCTGCAGGGAACTCTCCTGGATGACCTTACAGGGGTATACAAAATCATGAGGGGAATAAATACGATGATTGGTCACAGTCTCTTTACCAATGTAGAGGAGTCCAGAACTAGATGACACAGGTTTAAGGTGAGGGAAAAGATTTAAAAGGGACCTGAGGGGCAATTGCTTCACACAGTGGGTGGTGCATATATGACATAAACTGCCAGAGGAAGCTGTAGAGGCATATAAAATGGCAATGTTTAAAATATATTTAGATAAGTTCATGGATGAGAACAATATAGAGTGATATTGACAAATCACAGGCAAATTGGACTAGCTCGGTTATAAAACATGGTCAACATGGACATGTTGGGCTGAAGGGCCAGTGTCCATGCTTTATGACTTAATAGCGCTCTAATTCAAATTCCCTAATATTCTTTTAACCTATTCTTATCCTTTAATTGTCTGATTATTTCTGAATATGTACAAATGTTTTGGCATAAATCTCTTGCAAGTAAATCATCGGATCACTTAAACTGAATCATAGAATTTTAATGACACAGAAAGAGACCATTAAGTGTTACCAAATACGGGAAGGACTTTAGACACATGCACATCCCTGGACCTGAAACTTGGTTCTATCCTTGTTGACCCTGAGATAAGCTTCAGGCCATATATCAATGGCATCACCAAATTACTAATTTATTCCATGGATCATTTTCCTTGTCTCAGGTCATCTGCTGCAGGATCTCTCACTCGTGATTTTATTAGCAATAGTTTTGGACTATTCTGATGCTGGCCTGGATAACTTGTTTTAGACTCTGCAAATCTAATGCTAAAACCATTTGCTTCTACACTTGCTGACTTCCACATTGACTCCTCATTAAGCAAAGTTTTGATCATAAAACTATCATCCTTATCTTTAGCTTCATCAGTGACCTTTTCCAACTCGTTGTCTTTAATCCCATTGCATTGCAAGAGATCTTTAGCTCTCTAGTTCTATTTTTTTTTCATCAACCCATTTTAATCAGTCTATGATGTTGACATTGCCTTTGGCTCATCCAGAATTTTCTTTATAAATTTCTTCACCTCCCTTTAATAACTCTTTGAAACCTGCAACTTGGTCAAGCTTTTGATCATCTTTCCTAACTTTTCTTTATTTGTTTGATAATGATTGATAAGGCTCTTGCAAAATGCCTTGAGGTGTTTCATTGAGTTAAAGGAACAATGTAAATGGAAGTTGTTGAATGTTCCATTTGGCACCCCATCCATCACCAAAATCATTCATTCGTTCCACCACAAGTACACCATGGCAGTCTGTACCATTAATAAAATTCAATTACTGACACTCCCCAATTTACGCATTATGTGACATGTAAACTACCACTTCACATAAACAATTCTGTACTCAGTCCCTAGTGCAAACAAGGCAGTTTCTAATTTTCACAACACTGTACAATAACTCAAATTTACATCAGAAACAAGCTGGCAATGGCAGCGGTGCTGACCTGGAAGGCCACGCACTGTAGAAGGTGCCCCAACAGTGAGACAGAACTCGAGCTGGCAATGGCAGGGGTGCTTACACAGAAGGTGCACCGCAGAAAGTTCCTGGCTTTTGACACATGGGAACACTCTTCACACCCCTGCAACAGTCTGTTCGAACTTCTACCATCGGGCAGACGATACAAGGCCTTCTACGCCCGCACCTCCAGACTCAGGAACAGCTTCATCCCCAGGGCCATAGCTGCTATGAACCGGTCCTGCTGAGTCGGATGGTCACATCGTACAGTGATCTGGCACAGATCTACTTGCACTTTATTCTGTTTTAAAACTGTTCTAATTTGTTTCATTGGGTTGTTTAAATTAATACTGACTAGCTAATTAATTTATTGCATCGTATGGGAGGCACATTCCCAATCTTGTTGTACCCCTGTACAATGACAATAAAGATATATTGTATTGTATTGTATTGTAAATGTTTCCTTCCAGATTATAAACAATGTCCTAACACATATTCTATGATTCAACTTATGAAGCATACCTCATTTGTAATTTGTCTTGCCTCTCCCCTCTTCCAGCTTTCTTCTTCCCCCCCTAAAATCAGTTGGAAGAAGGGTCTTAACCCAAAACGTCACCTATCCATCTTCTCTAGAGGTGCATCTGTAGAAGTTTGTAAGGGTCACTGGAGGCATACTGAATTTCCTCAGTCTCTTAAGGAAGTAGACATTGGTGTGCCTTTTCGGCTGTAGCATCAGTGTAGTTGGTCCATGACAGATCATGATAACTTGATAAGTTTTACTCTGCAAATGGAAAGGCAGAAGGGAAAATCGGAAGTGTCAGTATTACAGTATAGCAAAGGCGATTACAGAGGCATGAGGCAGGAGCTGGCCAAAATTGACTGGAAGGAGGCCCTAGCAGGGAAGACGGTAGAACAGCAATGGCAGGTATTCCTGGGAATAATGCAGAGGTTGCAGGATCAATTTATCCCAAAGAGGCGGAAAGACTCTAAGGGGAGTAAGAGACACCTGTGGCTGACGAGGGAAGTCAAGGACAGCATAAAAATTAAGGAGAGGAAGTATAACATAGCAAAGAAGAGTGGGAAGACAGAGGATTGGGACTCTTTTAAAGAGCAACAAAAGTTAACTAAAAAGGCAATACGGGGAGAAAAGATGAGGTACGAGGGTAAACTAGCCAATAATATAAAGGAGGATAGCAAAAGTTTTTTTAGGTACGTGAAGAGGAAAAAAATAGTCAAGGCAAATGTGGGTCCCTTGAAGACAGAAGCAGGGGAATTTATTATGGGGAACAAAGAAATGGCAGACGAGTTAAACCGTTACTTTGGATCTGTCTTCACTGAGGAAGATACACACAATCTCCCAAATGTTCTAGGGGCCGGAGAACCTAGGGTGATGGAGGAACTGAAGGAAATCCACATTAGGCAGGAAATGGTTTTGGGTAGACTGATGGGACTGAAGGCTGATAAATCCCCAGGGCCTGATGGTCTGCATCCCAGGGTACTTAAGGAGGTGGCTCTAGAAATAGTGGAAGCATTGGAGATCATTTTTCAATGTTCTATAGATTCAGGATCAGTTCCTGTGGATTGGAGGATAGCAAATGTTATCCCACTTTTTAAGAAAGGAGGGAGAGAGAAAACGGGTAATTATAGACCAGTTAGTCTGACATCAGTGGTGGGGAAGATGCTGGAGTCAATTATAAAAGATGAAATTGCTGAGCATTTGGATAGCAGTAACAGGATCATTCCGAGTCAACATGGATTTACGAAGGGGAAATCATGCTTGACAAATCTACTGGAATTTTTTGAGGATATAACTAGGAAAATTGACAGGGGAGAGTCAGTGGATGTGGTGTACCTCGACTTTCAGAAAGCCTTCGACAAGGTCCCACATAGGAGATTAGTGGGCAAAATTAGAGCACATGGTATTGGGGGTAGGGTACTGACATGGATAGAAAATTGGTTGACAGACAGAAAGCAAAGAGTGGGGATCAATGGGTCCCTTTCGGAATGGCAGGCAGTGACCAGTGGGGTACCGCAAGGTTCGGTGCTGGGACCCCAGCTATTTACGATATACATTAATGACTTAGATGAAGGGATTAAAAGTACCATTAGCAAATTTGCAGATGATACTAAGCTGGGGGGTAGTGTGAATTGTGAGGAAGATGCAATAAGGCTGCAGGGTGACTTGGACAGGTTGTGTGAGTGGGCGGATTCATGGCAGATGCAGTTTAATGTAGATAAGTGTGAGGTTATTCACTTTGGAAGTAAGAATAGAAAGGCAGATTATTATCTGAATGGTGTCAAGTTAGGAAGAGGGGATTTTCAACGAGATCTGGGTGTCCTAGTGCATCAGTCACTGAAAGGAAGCATGCAGGTACAGCAGGCAGTGAAGAAAGCCATTGGAATGTTGGCCTTCGTAACAAGAGGGGTTGAGTATAGGAGCAAAGAGGTCCTTCTACAGTTGTACCGGGCACTGGTGAGACCGCACCTGGAGTACTGTGTGCAGTTTTGGTCTCCAAATTTGAGGAATGATATTCTTGCTATTGAGGGCATGCAGCGTAGGTTCACTAGGTTAATTCCCGGAATGGCGGGACTGTCGTATGTTGAAAGGCTGGAGCAATTAGGCTTGTATACACTGGAATATAAAAGGATGAGAGGGGATCTTATTGAAACATATAAGATAATTAGGGGATTGGACACATTAGAGGCAGGAAACATGTTCCCAATGTTGGGGGAGTCCAGAACAAGGGGCCACAGTTTAAGAATAAGGGGTAGGCCATTTAGAACGGAGATGAGGAAGAACTTTTTCAGTCAGAGAGTGGTGAAGGTGTGGAATTCTCTGCCTCAGAAGGCAGTGGAGGCCAGTTCGTTGGATGCTTTCAAGAGAGAGCTGGATAGAGCTCTTAAGGATAGCAGAGTGAGTGGGTATGGGGAGAAGGCAGGAACGGGGTACTGATTGAGAGTGATCAGCCATGATCGCATTGAATGGCGGTGCTGGCTCGAAGGGCTGAATGTCCTACTCCTGCACCTATTGTCTATTGTCTATTGTCTATCATGTTAATATTACCGCCAAGGAACTTGAAACTCTCAATCATTTCCACTTTGGCACCATTAATGCTGATTCGGGCATGTACTCTACCATGTTTCCTGAGCTCGATAACTTAATCTTGCTGATATTGAGAGAGAGGTTATTGACCTGACACCAAGGTGTTGTTACTGTTCTTTATCTCCTTCTTGTAATCCATCTCCTCATTGTTCCTCATTTGGCCCACCACAGTGGTATTATCTGCAAACTTGTAGATGGAATTGGAGCTGAATTTGGCCCACACAGTCAGGAGTATACAGCGAGCATAGTAGAGAACTGAGAATGCATCCTTGCAGAGCATCGGTGTTGAGAAATATTGTGGACCAGATGTTGTCTCCTATCTTCACTGATTGTGGCCTATGGGTCAGAACGTCAAGGATCCAGTGGCAGAGGACAGTGGTAATTCCTAGGTCGAGGAGTTTGGAGATGAGTTTGGATGGGATTAATGTGTTGAAGGTCGTTCTTGGTGTTTAGGTGCTCCAGGGATGAAGTTGGGGCTAGGGAGATGGCGTCTGCTGTGGACCTGTTGCGATGGTAAGTAAACTGTAGGCTGGCTGGGAGGCTGGAGTTAACATGCAGCCTCACCAGTCTCTCGAAGCACTTCATGATGGTGGATGGTGGATGATGGCCACTGGACAGTAATCATTAAGGTGCACTGCCTTACTTTTCTCTGGCATCGGGGTTATAATGATCTTTTTGAAGCTGGTGGGAACCTCACAATGGAGTAGTGAGAAGTTAAAGATGTCTAAAAATAACTCTGCCAGATGATCTGCACAGGTCCTGAGGATGGAGCCAGGGACTTCAGTCATGCAGTTGCTTGGTCACTCCAGCTTCGACAGTTAAGCTATCGTAGAGAGATGATCATTGCATTTTGCAAATACTTAGGGGCCAAAGTCCAAGCCATTGTTCAACTCATTTACTGAAGCACATAAGAGCTTCTACTCAACATCAAGCAACATCATGCGGTGGTGCAGCAGTAGAGTTACTGCCTTACAGTGCCAGAACCCAGGTTCGATCCTGACTACGGGTGCTGTCTGTACGGAGCTTGTATGTTCTCCCCGTGACCGTGTGGGATTTCTCCAGGTTCTACAGTTTCTTCCCACATTCCAAAAACATACATGTTTGAAGGCTAATTGGCTTCGGTAAGAATTGTAAATTGTCCTTAGTGTGTAGGATATTGTTAATGTAGGGGGATCACTGGACGGTGTAGACTCAGTGGGCCGAGCGAGGCCCTGTTTCCACGCTGCATCTCGAAACTAAACAAAGTAAGACTTTCCACCAGCATGCAGCTGCTGTTTATGTTCAATATGCCTCCAGCAATATCAATTCATGATGAAACAATGAAAAGCATGAAGGTCAATAGTTGTACTCCAGTGAATGAAACAATTAGCCAGATAGTGAGTCAGACCTGGTATTTTGATCTGCATGGTTTGATGTGGCAATAACTAATGGAAGAATGATCAGCCATGATCACATTGAATGGCGGTGCTGGCTCGAAGGGCCGAATGGCCTCCTCCTGCACCTATTGTATATTGTCTATTGTCTATAAGAGGGTGAAGGATATAGGGTTGTGGGTGTGAAGATTTGATGGGATGGAGGTGTACATGGAGATTCTGCCTTTGTAGATATATTTGCAATAATTTAACAGATTTGCTCTCCCACCTAAAGTAATGCTGCCCGGCATGCATTTTTCTTTTCACCTAATCCCCTTGATTTATTATAGGGCCACAGAACATGAACTTTATTAATTAGAAATGCACTTCCTTAGTTGTTTCAAGAAAAGCAGAGACATTTAATCAATAATATGCATCATTGGTTATGCTACTTTCTATCATTGATTCCCCAGACATTGTATTTAAAAAAATTAAAAAGGAATATGGGCATTGTAGTAGCTGACACAATGCCCATATTCCTTTTTTATTTTTTTTAATACAATGTCTGGGGAATCAATGATACAAAAAGGGACATTAGAAGCAAAAGGTTGCAATGGCAATGGAGGAATGTATCTGGAAGTCAGGTTGTTGCCAAGAAAGCCTTAAAAAAATCTAATTACTTGTGATTCACGAGTTAAATAGATCCACTCAAAATTTATGGTGTTTTTGCTACTCTCCTATTCCAATTCAGTTTAACTGGCAAAGTGTGTAACCCACTTGTAAATTCAACAAATCAATATGCTGAAATCATTGTCAATGATTTAAAGTTAAGTGATTATCATAAATTCTGCCACCTACTTTTGCTGTCATTGTCAAGAAACAATTAACATTCAATCAATTTTGTGCCTTTGATCATTTCAATGACAACTATCAATCGACCCTGAGGTAGTGAGGTACCCAAAGTGAGGTATTCAAACCAGTCAGACTGAAAAAGGTCTCAGCCTGAAATATCATTTATCCATGTTCTTCAGAGATGCTGCTTGACCCACTGAGTTATTCCAGCACTTCGTGTCTTCTTTTGGTAAAACCAGCATCTGCACTTGCTTGTGTCCCCTGTTCATTTTCCTCTGTTGGGAAACCATTTCCACTGAATTAAGAAAAAAAAAAATCTGAATAACCTTTATTGTCATCCAAAAAAACAAGTCTTTTGGATGAATTTCCATTACCCACAGTCCAAGAATAAGAGCAATAAAAATAAGCAATAACACACACAATCACAAACCAACACAAAACAAAAAAAAGAAACATCCATCACAGTGAGTCTCCTCCAATCACCTCCTCACTGTGATGGGAGGCCAGAATGTCTTTTCTCTTCCCCTGCCGTCTTCTCCCGCGGTCAGGCTGTTGAAGTTGCCACGTTCCAGGCCGCGCCAGATGGTGAAAGGTCCGCAGCGGGCCGACCCAAGCCCCGCGATTCGGGGCGGGCAAAATTTGGGGGGATCCCCTTTTCCCTCTTTCTGGTGCCAGTGGCTCAAGTATTGAATCTTGCACATCAATCAGAACTGCACATTTAAGTCTCTGATGTAATCAATTCCAAGACAACTTGTATGTAGCTGAGTTGCTATTACAGTGATTATTAATTTTGTGGTTCTTCTTTTTTAATCTTCGATGGAAGTCTTCCTTGGTTTCATTTGTGGGTTCTGTGTTAGGTTTTCTCGGCTTTTGCAGATGCATCATGAAGTTAGCAGTGCCTGAGTCTCCATGTGATGTAGTTTGTTTGTTTGTTGAGTCCCTGTTCATCCCTTTCCCGTCAATGGAGATGGACTCATTCTCCTGGCTAAGAATCAAATCAGGCCCTTTTCTTAACTGGAAGCAGCAATGCAAAAAATACATGCCATAGGATTGAGCAAAGCCCATGTTGAGAAATATGATGTCTTGGTATGAAATAGATATTTTAGAAATACAAGGTGCTCCACATCATTATCTAGTTGATTTCTTTTTTTTTTTTTTTTTTAGATATGGCATGGAAACAGGCCCTTCTGCCCACCTAGTCCACGCCAACCATCGATCGATCACCCATTCACACTAGTTCTATGTTATTCCACTTTTTACCCCTACACACAAGGGGCAATTTGCAGAGGCCATTAAATGTACAGGCGCATGCATCTTTAGGATGTGGGAGGAAACAGGAGCACCTAGAGGAAACCCACATGGCCACGGAGAGAACGGGTTAACTGCACACAGACAGCACCCGAGATCACAATCAAACCTGGGTCTCCGGTAGTGTAAGCCAACAAATCCACCAGAAGCACTAATATTTCATCCTTCCCATTGATTTCATGTTAAACACAATAATGTTCTGCTTTCAGGCACAAACATGTACACTTCTGGGGTTATTCACCTGCAGGTAAAACTTGACAACTCTGCAAACCACAAACTCTGCAAGCTTTGCAGCAGAGAACACTATTGTAGCCGTGATAAAAAAGAGTAAGTCACAGCATACGATAATGGCCCAACGATGTTTCCTATTTAGTTTTATCACAAATCGTCAATCATTTAGTAAAATCTACTTGAAAAAAAATTAACATTACCAGTGAATGACAACAATATGTAAATATGTGAAGGCTAATATAGCAAAATGACCCATGATGTTCACCAGGGTTATTATGAAATGCAATTTGACACCAAGCCATATAAGTGACACTGGCATTACGATTGAAAACAAGAATAAATCGTAGGTTTTATAAAGTCTCGTTAAGGAGGGAAGATAGATTGAGAAATGGAGAGTTGGTGAGGGATTTCTGAAGCTTAGGATCTCGGCAGTAGCAGACAGTGTCAATTATTACAATTAGAGGCAGTGAAGTGGTCAGGATTGGTGGACCTCACATATCTAAGGATGGAAGAATTAACCATCTATGTTGCGATTGGTATTGGGTTTTATTGGGTGTCAGTGCAGATCACCGAGAGGAGGCATGACAGCTGAAAAGGAATATATGCAACTAGAAAACAAGAGGCAGAGTTTTGAATGACCTTACATTTACAATGAGCAGATCAAGGAAATCTAATCAGGAATGCACTGAAATAAAATCGAGAGGACTCAGGGCAGACTTTGGCAACTTGCAAGGAGTTGCGGACAGGCCAAACACAGAGCAACTTTGCAAGAGGTAATCACCAACACGGATGTGGCAGCTTTGTGGTAAAGGTCATGGACCTGTGACATAGCCTGGTTCAATCTAGATACACCCCCCTAGCACCAAGGCAATTCAATTCAGTTAACAAAATAAATCTGGAATTAAAAAGCCAGTATTCACGTTAGAGACGTTGAAACCATTGATTGCAATAAAAAAAACAGCTAGTTCAATATAATACAAGGAACTGCAGATGCTGGTTTATACCATTGATACTATTATATTGTCATGATTTGAAGCTATGTGTTGTGACAATAGGTAAATTAAATACATGACATAATGAAGTCTTGTGATCAAGAGAGCGAGAACAGACGCAAAATGAGAAGCTTATAGAAGCCATTTGTAGTTGGAACTATTAAATGAGAAGTATGACACAATGTGCTGTCTCTGTTCTTTATATTACACATAGACTTCAAGACAACAAAACATAATGTAGTAGCAGTGGTTATGATTCTTGCAAGTCCTAAATATGCTTTAACCGGCCACCGAGGACTCAAATGTTCAACAAATGACAAATTTGTTTTGTCGCTAGATGTTGTTGAAAATGAATGAGTAACCACACTGTAGACAAACATTTATAACCAATTGATTCTGTTATTTACTGGTCATGTACATTTAGAACGACAGAGCTGTGCACATCACAACAGAAATGACTGCAATGAATACGCCCATTCTAGCGCCACTAATGGACATTAAAATAGCTGATATAATGAATGCTTCGCCAGATTTGGACAGAAATGTGGTCTGATGTTCAAGAATGTGTTAAATGCTAGTGATAATGAGAATGCTAGCTACCTGCTTCCCTGGTCAGGGGAGAAGGGACTAGAGCAGTCGGACATTTGAACAAGAGGTGGATAGAGAGAAGACAAAAGTTCTCTAAAATAGGTTTGAAAATCACCTTGAGCCAGAGAAACATAGAAACATAGAAAATAGGTGCAGAAGGTGCCTGCCTTCTCCCCATATCCCTTGATTCCACTAGTCCCTAGAGCTCTATCTAACTCTCTTTTAAATTCATGCAGTGAATTGGCCTCCACTGCCTTCTGTGGCAGAGAATTTCACAAATTCACAACTCTCCGGGTGAAAAAGTTTCTTCACACCTCAGTTTCAAATGGCCTCCCCTTTATTCTTAGACTGTGTCCCTCTGGTTCTGGACTCCCCCAACATTGGGAACATTTTTCCTGCATCTAGCTTGTCTAGTCCTTTTACAATTTTATACGTCTCAAGAAGATCCCCTCTCATCCTTCTCAACTCCAGTGAATTCAAGCCCAGGCTTTCCAATCTTTCCTCATATGACAGTCCCGCCATCCCAGGGATTAACCATGTGAACCTATGATGCTGTCTCAATAGCAAGGATGTCCTTCCTCAAATTAGGAGACCAAAACTGCACACAATACTCCAGATGTGGTCTCACCAGGGCCCAATACAACTGCAGAAGGACTTCTTTGCTCCTGTACCCAAATCCTCCTGTTATGAAGGCCAACATGCCATTAGCTTTCTTCACTGCCTGTTGTACCTGCACACTTGTTTTCACTGACTGGTGTACAAGGACACCAAGGTCTCTTTGCACTTCCCCTTGACCTAATCTGACATAATTGAGGTAATAATCTGCCTCCTTATTTTTGTCGCCAAAGTGGATAACCTCACATTTATCTACATTATACTGCATCTGACATGCATCTGCCCACTCACTCAACCTGTCCAAGTCACTCTGCAACCTCCTAACATCCTCTTCGCAGTTCACACTGCCACCCAGCTTTGTGTTATCCACGAACCTGCTAATGGTACTTCCAATTCCATCATCAAAATCATGAATATATATATGGTAAATAGTTGTGGCCCCATCACCGAGCCTTGCGACAGTCCACTTTCCACTGCCTGCCATTCTGAAAAGGACCCGTTTATTCCTACTCTTTGCTTCCTGTCTGCCAACCAATTCTCTATCCATATCAATACCCTACCCCCAATACCACGTGCTCTAATTTTGTTCACCAACCTCCCATGTGGTACCTTATCAAAGGCTTTCTGAAAGTCTAGATACACCACATCCACTGGCTCTCCTTCATCCATTTTACTTGTCACATCCTCAAAAAATTCCAGAAGATTAGTCCAGCAGGATTTCCCCTTCATAAATCAATGCTGACTTGGACCAATCCTTTTACTGCTATCCAAATGCGCCGTTATTACCTCTTTAATGATTGACCCCAGCATCTTCCCCACCACCGATGTCAGGCTAACTGGTCTATAATTCCCTGTTTTCTCTCTTGCTCCTTTCTTGAAAAGTGGGGTAACATTAGTTATCCTCGAATCCACAGGAACTGATCCTGAATCTATTGAACATTGGAAAATGATCACCAATGCATCCACGATTTCTCGAGCCACCTCCATGAGTACCCTGGGATGATCAGGCCCTGGGGATTTATGAGCCTTCAGTCCCATCAGTCGACCTAATACTATTTCTCACCTAATTCAAATTTCTTTCCGTTCCTCTGTCTCCCTTGATCCTCTGTCTACTAATACATCTGGGAGATTGTTTGTGTTTTCTTTAGTGAAGACAGATCCAAAGTACCTGTTCAACTCTTCTGCCATTTCCTTGTTACCCATAATAATTTCACCCGTTTCTGCCTTTGACCCACATTTGTCTTTATTAATCTTTTTCTCTTAACATATCTAAAGAAGCTTTTACTGTCATTCTTTATATTCTTGGCCAGTTTCGCTTCATACCTCATCTTTTCAGCCCGTATTGCCCTTATTGCTATCTTCTGTTGTCCTTTGAAAATTGCCCAATCCTCTGGCTTCCCGCTACTCTTTGCTATTTTATACATCTTTTCTTTTAGTTTTACTCCATCTCTAACTTCCCTTGTCAGCCACGGTTGCCTATTAATCCTTTTAGAATCTTTCTTCCTCTTTGGAATGAAATGATCCTGTATCTTCTGGATTATGCCCAGAAATTCCTGCCATTGCTGTTCCACCGTCATTCCTGCTAGGGTCCTTTTCCATTCAACCTTGGCCAGCTCCTCTCTCATGCCTTCAAAGACCCCTTTGTTCAACTGCAACACTGACATTCCTGGTTTAACCTTCTCCCTCTCAAATTGCAGATTAAAACTAATCATATTATGGTCACTCCAAGCGGTTCCTTTACCTTGAGTTCCCTTATTAAATCTGGTTCAGTGGACAACACTACAACCAGAATTGCCTTCTCTCTGGTAGGCTCAAGTACAAGGTGCTCTCAGAATCCATCTCGGAGGCACTCTACAAACTCCCTTTCTTGGGGTCCAGAACAAACCTGATTTTTCCTGTCTACCTGCATATTGAAATCCCCCATAACTACTGTGGCATTACCTTTGTTACATGCTAGTTTTAACTCCTGCTGCAACTTACACCCCATATCCAGGCTACTGATTGGGGGTCTGTAGATAACTCCCATTAGTGTCTTCTTACCTTTACAATTCCTCAACTCTATCCACAGTGACTCTACATCATCAGTCCCTATGTCACCCCTCGCAAGAGACTGAGTTCCATCCCTCACCAACGGAGCTACCCCACCTCCTCTGCCCACCTGCCTGTCCTTTCTATAGGATGTATAACCCTGAATAATCGGTTCTTAGTCCTGATTCTTCTCGTAGACTTGTTCGCCGCTCAGACTGGCAGTGTCTTCTGTCCCGACATCTTCCAAGCTGATGAACCTGTTTTCAAGAGATATAACCCCCAGGGTCTCTTGTACTCCAAGCTTCCTTCCCGTCCTCACCATCACCTACCTTCTCTCTTCCTGTACCTTCGGTGTAACAATCTCACTGAAGCTCTTGTCCAAGAATGTCTCGTTTTCTCAGATGATCCTGAGGTCATCCATTTGGCTCTCCAGTTCCACAACATGGTCCTTCAGGAGCTGAACCTGGACACACTTACCACATTCGTAGCAGTCAGAAGCACCAACGGCTTGACCAATTCATACAATCCACAAAGAGGTCCAGAAGTCTCTCATTGAAAGCGATGCGAAATTGACCCTTCGAGATGCCATTGACATTGCACGAAGGCATGAAGATACGAACAGACAAATGTCTCTAATGTCTCTAACAGACAGGAAAGTGGATGCATTGAAGACCCATACACAATATAGACACAAACAGCCAAGATCTGAGAAGATGTCTCAAACATCAACCAAATCTAAATAACAAATATGCCTATAAATGTGGTGTATGCCAGAAATAGTCAGATGCCACCAAGGCCATGGCATAACTTGGGTATGGAATTGTTCACCTACAACCAAGAATGGTACATGATTGTAGCCTATTGCTACTCAAAGTTCCAATTCATCCGAAGGATGAAATACCTTAGGGCAACAATCTCTACAGCAGTATGGATCCTGTTTGCTGAAAAAAGATACCTCAGGAGGTGATTTGTGATAATGAAACAGTGAAGAAAATGCTCGTCACATGCTGAGGGACAAAAGAAGACTCCAACCTTGCCCTGTTGTCACTCTGAGCAACACCATTAAGAGCTGATATGAAGTCACCGGATGAGGTGACTGAATGGCAGAAAGTACAAAACAAACCTGTCAAGCAAATTACATTCTCCACAAGACTAGAAAGAAGTACAGCAGTGACTAACTGATGCTCAAACTGAAGGGTGCAAGTATTGCAACAGACATGCCAAAAGATTGCCAGAACTGCTGAGAGGCCGTTGTTCATACCTAGGATACAGTTCTAAAAATATGGACATCTGCAAACGTTGTTGGAAAAGCTGAGACTCCCAGATTATTCATCATTGAAATGGAGACTGGGATGCAGTTAAGAAGGAACAGGGGCCACATCCGGTCAACACCTGACTACGTAAACCAGAGAAGTTCACCATCAACACCACACCACCTCCAACCACATTGACGAAATGGAGCACAACATCAACATCACCACAGAACACACAATCTGTGAAGTCACCAAATGTCAAGACAAATGAGTTAACAGACAAAGAACACAGAGTTGGCATCAATACCGGATATACAAGTGGTAGTAAGAACATAAACCTACGAGCCAGATACTGTGATCCAAATTACATAGAAAGGCAGAGTAAAGAAATCAGAAGGTAGACACAAAATGCTGGAGTAACTCAGTGGGATAGGCAGCATCACTGGATAGAAGGAATGGGTGAGGTTTTGGGTCAAGACCCTTCTTCAGATTGAGACTCAGGGGAGAGAGACACAGATATATGGACGGGTCAGGTGTGACAACAAGAGAAATCAGAACTGGATACACAGAATTTGATGAACAACTGTTATACTTTTTTTAAAATATTGCACAGATTATTTTAAAAGTAAACAATTTTTAAGAAGAGGGATATTATATTGTCATGATTTGAAACTATGTGTTCTGACATGCATGATGTATTAAAGTCATGTGATCTAGAGAGTGGGAACAGATAAAGAATGAGAAGCTTCTATAAGTTAGTTGGAACTATTAACGGAGAACGACAACACAGTGCTGTCTCCATTCTTTATATTATACATGGACTTCAAGACAACAAAACATAACAGACACAAAATGCTGGAGTAAGTCAATAGGTCAGGGCAACATGGATAGGTGATGTTTTGGATCGGAACATTTCAGAAGGTCTGAATCCATGTTCTCCAGAGATGCTGACTGACCTGCTGAGTTGCTTCAGCATTTTGTGTCTATCGTTCATCTAGTTCAATAATGATTTTGGGGAAGAAAATCTGTCATCCTTAACTGCCCTTACCTTTCACCTTCATGCTATGCCAGACTTACAGTTCTGGGACTGGAAAGTCCTCTGAAATGGTCTAAAGATGTGTTATTCGTTGGCCAGCTGGATATTAGCCTTATTGTCAACCATCACAATGGCTAAATCCAGTCCTTTGGACTAATCTGCTACCAATTGAACAAAGCCTCTTGGTTACCTCGAGGCTGCGGAGAGAGGAATCTAGACTTTTCCTTAGACGGAGGATGTAGTAGACTTTTACAATGCATGGAAAAATATGAGTGGGTTGAGCTCTGCCCTTGAAATTGTTTGAAACCACATAAACAGCTCTGGCTGAGGTATTTAATGCAATGGCACAGCACTGAGATTTTCAATTTCCTCCAAAGCTTTCATAAGGCCGATATTCTGAGCTCCATTAATATTCAGCAATGAGAGAATGATTAAACTCGTTTATTTATCACTATTTTTAAAAGTGGTGATCATATTAAATGTCAACTGTTACAGAACAATCTTAAGAAATCTTTAAAAGAATACTGTATTTCTAAGACATGAAACCATGATCTTCTTTTAAGCCAGAAAGAAAAGAATATTAATAGTTATTTATGACTGAAAAGCAAAATAAAACTGCCAGTGAGAAAGCACAAGAAAATTGTAAATGTGGGAATTAATCAGCTGGTCAGGCAACATTTGTAGTGAAGGAAACAGAGTTAACATTTCAGGTCAATGTCCATTATAAATAAAAGATAGACACAAAAAGCTGGAGTAGCTCAGCAGGACAGGCAGCATTTCTGGAGAGAAGGAATGGGTGATGTTTCGGGTCGAGACCCTTCCCTTCATTAGATCCTTCTGCAGTTCCTTCCTACACATTTTGTCCTTTATAAATGAGCTGGTTAAAACTGCTGATCATTTTACAATTTATAGCATTAGAAAATTAGAGTTGTTTTTCTTATTCTTACATTGGCTGTGGGGTTGACAATAAGGCTAATATCAAGTTGGCCCTCGAATAACACGTCTTATTAGACCATTTCAGAGGACATTGCAGCCCCAGAACTGGAAATGAAGGTGAAAGGTAAAGCCAGTTAAGGATGACAGATTTTCTTTCCGAAAACATTATTGAATTAGATGAACGATAAACACAAAATGCTGGAGTAACTCAGCGGGTCAGGCAGCATCTCTGGAGAATGCTGGAGTTTAGAAGGATGAGGGGGCACCTCATTGAAACTTACCAAATAGTGAAAGGCTTGGATAGAGTGGATATGGAGAGGATGTTTCCACTCGTGGGAGAGTCTAGGAATAGAGGTCACAGCCTCAGAATTATAGACATTCTTTTAGGAAGGAGAAGAGGAGGAATTTCTTTAGTCAGAGGGTGGTGAATGTATGGAAGAATCAGTTGTGTAAAATTAAGTCATGTCAAGCTTAATGTCATATGCACAAGTATGAAGGTAGGGAGAAGGCAGGAGAATGGTGTTTGGAGGGAGAGATAGGTCTGCCATGATTGAATGTCGGAGTAGACTTGATGACCTGATTCTGCTCCTATCACTTATGACCTTATGACCTTATGATCAGTGATGGCTGCACCATGTAAACAATTCAGTTGTCCAATGCTCCTTTAAATTAATTATGAAGTAAATCTCCACTATTTGTACAGAGTCAAGTTTACAGACGACACAACAGTGATCGGGCTGATCACCAAAACTACAGAGCGGAGGTGCAGAACCTGGCGGACTGGTGCTCAGATAACAACCTGCCCCTAAACACCTCCAAGACCAAGGAGCTGATCATCAACTTAAGTAGGTCACACCACGGGGAATACGCTCTGATCTTTATCAATGGGGACAGTGTGGAGAGAGTGTCCAGCTTCAAGTTTCTGAGCACTCACATTTCGGAGGACCTAACATGGTCCACTAACACCGCTGCGCTGGTCAAGAAGGTGCAGCAACGACTGTTCTACCTGAGAACACTGAAAAAGTCTGGTCTACCCCAACAGCTGCTGAAGACCTTCTACCACTGCACCATAGAGAGCATCCTAACGCATGGCATCCCTGTGTGGTATCTCAGCTGCACGGAGGCAGAGAGGAGAGCTCTTCAGCGGGTAGTCCATAGAGCTCAGAAGACTATCGGAACACAGCTACCAGCCTTGGAGGGCATCTACAACACACGATGCCTCAGAAAAGCCACCAGCATTCACAAAGACTCTTCACACCCCTGCAACAGTCTGTTCGAACTTCTACCATCGGGCAGACGATACAAGGCCTTCTACGCCCGCAACTCCAGACTTAGGAACAGCTTTATCCCCAGAGCGATAGCTGCTATGAACCGGTCCTGCTGAGCCGGATGGTCACATCGCACAGTGAACCGGCACAGATCTACTTGCACTTTATTCTGTTTTAAAAATGTTTCTAATTTTGTTTCATTGGGTTGTCTAAATTTATACTGATTAGCTAATTAATTTATTGCATCGTATGGAAGGTGCATTCCAAATCTCGTTGTACCCCTGTACAATGACAATAAAGATATATTGTATTGTATTGTATTTTTAAGTTCTCCCTATGACTGTGTGGGTTTTATTTGGGTGCTCCGGTTTCCTCCCTCAGTCCAAAGACGTACAGGTTTGTAGGTTAATTGGCTTCTGTAAGTTGTAAATTGTCCCTAGTTTGTAGGTTAGTGCTAGTGTACGGGGTTATCCCAAAATGCTGGAGTAACTCAGCGGGTCAGGCAGCATCTCTGGAGAGAAGGAATGGGTGACATTTCTGGTCGAGACCCCTTCTTCAGACTGATGAGGCTTCAGACTAGTGTATGGGGTGATCACTGGTGGCATGGTCTCAGTGGGCTGAAGGGCTTGTTCCCATGCTGAATCTCTAAAGTCTAAAGTCATTTGGAAATTACAGATCATAGTAATGACCCTCATTGCCTCTCCAGATTTTAAACATAGATCGGGCTCATAAATCCCTTCTAACAGTACCAAGAATGCACTGTGCAGTGAAAATTGAGTTGACCTGGAGGAGAGCTGGATAGGAATTCTGACCTTTGAATTACATAGAACCATTAAATAGAAACATAGTAACATAGAAAATAGGTGCAGGAGTAGCCATTCGGCCCTTCGAGCCATTTCCGCCATTCAATATGATCATGGCTGATCATTCAAAATCAGTACCCTGTTCCGGCTTTGTCCCCATATTCCTTGATTCCCTTAGTCATAAGAGCTAAATCTAGCTCTTTCTTGAAAACATTGCTCTGCAGTAAAGTTTTTTAAAATGATATCTATAACTTTATAGATGATATCTTTACTGACTCAGATTCCACTGAAGCTGTGCTAACAAAGGCTGAGCACTGAAAATAATTGATTCTGCAGATAGCTCCACATCATCCTGTTGTCTCACTGCTCACTCCATGCACTACTCATTCTTAGGAGTGAGCCACCCTTGCATCTTCAGCAACTTGTCTGGACTCAAAACTGCCTTCCAGTGAGGATTTGACTGCTGCCAATGCTCTCTTGCTAAGTTATAAGGAAATGGATCAGACGCACAGTTCCATGAGGAGATTCAACTGAGATCACCAATTTATCTAATTATCCACCTTATCCACCCAATTTTTCCAATAATTTCTCATCTGTCATAATTGGCCTATAATTACCTGCAACTGACATTAGCCTATAATTTACCTGTGTTCTGGATACTTTTTTTGCAAACTATCACAACTCAGCTTTAAATATACTCCATAAATACATAGTCATTAATACAATAAAGATGTTATTTTGTTTGAATATGGATAACTAGAGTTGCTTACTAGATTTGTTAAGAAAATATTAAGACTACATCCATTGATTCTGTAGATATTAACATAAGTCTAGATGAAAACAAACCTGTTTTTTTTCTGGAGGATTAATTCAATGTTGATGTCATATGATGTGGTTACTTCAAACATTGAGTTGCAGTAGTATGGTTGTGAGTTAGAGTGCAGTTTATAAAGGCGAACGGGGTAGCAATATAAAAACAATTGTTTGAAAGATTTTTCGGTTATTATTTAATCTTGCAAGAGATTACCCGTTTACAACTGGATGGGAGAAACTGAGAGACATGGTGTTTAACTACATCATAACAAAATGGGAGAGTACTTTTCCTGAGATGCTGCCTGACCTGCTGAGTTACTCCAGCATTTTGTGATACCTTTGATTTGTACCAACATCTGCAGTTATTTCCTACACCATTGAACCAGGAAGTCTTTCTCTTTCTGCTATTTGCATCCATTTTTATTCTCAGCTTAACTCAAGCTTTAGCTTCCAGTCAGGATTTCAAGTTTTTTTAATAGAGTTAAAACCTTCCCCCTACTTTTATTCAGTTTAGTTTAATCTAGTTTACATGAGCATTGCAGCATGGAAACAACTCTTCAGCCCAACAAGTCCACGCTGTATATCGATCATCAGTTCACACTAGTTCAGTATTGTCCTACGTTCGTATCCACTCCATACACATTAGGGGTATATTTTTACCAGGCCATTCAAAATACAAACCCTTTGTGATGTGCAAGGAAACCCACATGGTCACAGGCAGAACATGCAGACATCACATAGACAGCACCCAAAGTTACGATTGAACCCAGGACCCCGGCGCAGTGAGGCAACAGCTCTACCAGATGCGCCACTCTGCCACCCTATAAATTTATTTAATTGTCTGTATTTGATTTTCCCATTTACTCCACAATTATCCAACATGTTCATAAGTTCATAAGTGCATAAAGTTCATAATAGGAGCACAATTGGGCCATTTGGCCCATCAACTCTACTCCACCATTCAGAGATGGTTATCCATCTCTTCTTCCTAACCCCATTCTCCTGCCTTCTCCCCATAATCCCTGACACCCATACTAATCAAGCATCTATCTATCTCTGTCTTAAAGATATCCATTGATTTGACCTCCACAGCCTTCTGTAGCAATCAATTCCATAGATTCACCCCCCCCCCCCCCCCCCCCTTTGACTAGAGAAATTCCTCCTCATCTCCTTCCTAAAGGAACGTTCTTTAAATCTGAGGCTATGACCTTTGGTCCTAGACTCTCCCACGAGTGGAAACATCCTCTCCACATCCAATCTATCCAGGCCTTTAGATATGTTTTATAGCCAGATGCTATATATGTTATGTTGCATGACCCAGGGTTCATTGATAGAGAAGATATTTTGGA
Organism: Rhinoraja longicauda; assembly: GCF_053455715.1. Lineage (NCBI taxonomy): Eukaryota > Metazoa > Chordata > Chondrichthyes > Rajiformes > Arhynchobatidae > Rhinoraja > Rhinoraja longicauda. Next base: position 38,869,656 of record NC_135956.1, on the reverse strand, counting down.
AAGCCTATGCCCGTCACAATTTTTGAGCATGTGCTGCAGCAGTAAATACTTTAATGGTCCAATTTAGAAACCTATTAGACTTAGACATGTTTATGCATATAATAAAATACAGTATTTTATATATTCATGAAATCGAAATATATTTCTGTTTGTATTGCTCTTCACATGAAACAAAAAAACTAGATTTCTGCAGAGATGTATTGTGTTTTAGTTTTGCCTTTTGCCAGATTGCTTTGTTTATCTTTTCAGCAGGCATCCACATAGTGTTAAACATTAGGGCTTGAGAGAGCACAAGGGACTGTGTTTAATACCTACGTTTTGCACATTATGTGCATAAGGTCTTCTTCCTGCCGCACAGAAATGTTAGTGTTCTGGGTTATTAATTTTGAAATTAATGAATCCCAGGCCTACATTTGATGTTTGAGAGCTATGGAGAAAATGGATGTGAACTGCTTATGGATGTTGGTTTGGCCTGAGATATATCTTGCTCTGTATTCAGTAGCTTTATAGTACAGAACATTTGATGCACACAGCAGTGTTTTAGTCTCTTGCTGCGTTTGTTATTTTATGCTTCAAGGTGCAAACAGAAAAACAAATAAAAGAGGTAGAACCAACATCAGTGATTCTGGTCAGGCTTTGTGTTCTCTGAAAGAACCAATAGATTTTCCATGGCATTGCTCAGAGTCAGTGAGAGGAGTCAATCTTTGTTATACCAAGGACTTGTGGTGCAGTTTTATATAGAATACGGTTGTGATCCTACATTGTTTTGCAGTGACAAAAACAAATAATAATTATTATTCCCTTGCAGCTCTTTCAATTTTTCATTATCATAAAGCACTCTGTCTTTCTTTTTTAACCATAAAATTCCTCTTTCTGGTTAGTGCCATATACTTCATTATTTTATTTCTCTCTAGTAGAGAATTGCACTCTCGCCCCAGTGTTGTGTGCTGGAAAGTGAAAAATGATTAGCCGTGAGTGCTTATCCTAGTTTAACAGCCAGACAATATTCAGCAAAAAAACAGCCCACTGAAGGAACTCAGCGGGTCAGGCAGCATTTGTACCTGGTAATGGACAGAAAACATGGGGTGGAGTGAAAGGTTAGGACCAGGGAATCTCTGTTCTGTTTGGGAAGGAGGAGGGTGTGCAAGAGCAAAATTTTGGGAAACAATGGTGTCATTCAGAACACAGAATTCAGGGTGAGGCAGGGGAGGGGGGCTTGCATTTACTGGAGAAAGAGAATACCTTAGATATCCTGGAGTGGGAAAACCTCATCTTGAGAGAAGATGCGGTGGGGACACAGAACTTGCGAGAAAGGGATGGCACCTTTGCAAGAGAAAGGCTGGGGGAAGTATAATCAAGGTAGCAATAGGAGTCAATGGGTTTGTACTAGATATCAGTGGATAGTCTGCCTCCTGAGATAGCACAAAAAAAATAAGCTAAGGGAGAGGGGTGTCAGATGATTCAAGTGAATTTGTAGGGCAAAGTGTAAGGTAGTGGTGAGGATAGTGAAACTGATGAGTTTTGCACAGCACAGGAGGCAGCATCAGTGCTGTCATTGATATTATGGGGTAAGAGTTGGGGAAGGTAGGGGTACTGCACCTAGATCTACCTATCCCTACACCCACCCCTTCCCCTCATCTCTTTCTACTAGCTCTCCCCTCTAAACTAATCGAAAACCTTGCAGATTTGTAGGTGAACTGCCCGCTGCAAAATTGCTCCCGGCGTGTGGGAAGTGGATGAGAAAGTAGGATAACATAGGTCTAGTATGAACGGGTGATCAATGGTCAGAATGGACTCAATGGGCCGAAGAGCCTGCTTCTATGCGCCATTTCTAAATTAAAATAAACTAAAATGAATTGAAAACAATAAAATTAAGAAAAATAAATGAAAAAAACCCAGTATATACATTGTCAACTCAAGTTTTGATCATTCAAAGCAATAATATATTGAGGCCACCAGTGGAGAGGGGAAACTAAATGTGCCAATCTGTTGCAGTATTGGTGTCACCTTGATCTTGACTTCATTATAATACATAAGAACAGAAGTCAAGGTCAAGGTGACACCAATGCTATAGCAGACCTAAAGAGATGCTGGCTCACAGATACAGTGGCCTTTTGCTTTTTGAGTTCATTAATGTGTTTGATTGATCTTTAAATGAATGATGAATTGTCTTTCATGGGTCAGCATAAGAATCACCAGAGTCGGATGTTTCTTCCAAGTTTTGAACACAGTTATTTTGATCCTTGCTGCATAGGGGCAAGCTTACATTACTTTGGTTCTGCAGCTCTGTGAAGGAATAGCCATGTTTGGCACCTGGTTCTGTCAATCATGCAAACACAATGTGTACACAGGCTGGAAAGCCAGTCTGAAATTGATCCTCAATCGTTATCTCGACCACCTGCCAATATTTACTATACAAGCATCTCAGTCTTCTATAGGAGCATTGTTTGAATTGAAAAGCCTTTGTAGTAATAGGTTCAAATGTGTTCTGTGGTTGGGGTTCACCGAATCGAAGGAGGGTTGTAATCACAGCTTTTCAGAGCCTTGACACAATCTCTGCATAGATCTATTTTAAGCAATCTCGCAGCACCGAATGTCTGCTCTCCAAAATATCCGATGTGGCACTCAACTAATGTGTAAAAAGCAGGGAAATAAGCTCAAATTTCCATCCACAGGCAGTTTAGCTTGCTTCTTGCAGCTTCATCTTTCTGTGTGAGATTCTGAAAATTGAAGTACTAATAAGATTATGTTTGTCTGAAATCCTATCATTTCCTCATAAGAATGTTGGCTCCAATGTTAACTACAGCAGGGACCATAACATGTAGGCTGTTGAAGGATGCGGCCAAAAAGACCACCATGTAATGTCTGAATCTTTTCAAATGAATTTCAAGATTTTCGTACTCCTGGATGATTATAACCATGGTAAAAGAATTTCAGATAATTCTGACAAGCGTAAAGAGCCAGACTTGCCTGAGGTACTGTCTAAAGCAACTCAATACAGATTTATAAAGATTTTATGTGCCTGTCTATTTTTCATATCCACTTTGTATTGCCCTGTTGTGCTTCACTCCATTGAATGCCATTGTATAATTACTTCAAAGATTAGCCTTTATAGTTTGATTATATCACCATTATGGCGAGTCTTGGGTCCTATCTGACCTGATAATAGCACATAGATTTAAAAAATGGGTTTTAATTTTCATTTTCTATCTGATCCATTACAACCTGGAATTGATCCAATTGATGCAATTATCATTTTCTCTAATATAAATACAAAATTGAAAATTATGGAAACACTCAGCAAGCCTGAAGAGAGATACAGTGTTAACATTTCAGCTCAGTGACCAAACTCATGAAAAGTTATTGAGCAGAAACTTAATTTTTCTTTGCAGAGATTCTGATGGCTTTATTTGCTATTTTTATTTATGGAATATGGACTGGCTGAAACCCAACTTTTAATCCCCTATCACCAGTTTAGTTTAGTTTAATTTGGAGATACAGCGCGGAAACAGGCCCTTCGCCCCACAGGGTCTGCACTGACCAGCGATCTCCGCACACTAACCCTATCATACACATACAAGGGAGTATTTACAATTTGACTAACCAATTAGCCTGCATCTTTGGAGTGTGGGAAGAAACTGGAGCACCAGGAGAAAGCCCACGCAGGTCACGGGGAGGACGCACTAACTCCACACAGACAGTATCCGTGGTCAGGATCAAACCAGGTTACTGGCGCTGTAAGGCAGCAACTCTACCGCCGCCCCACAGTGCCACCCCCACTTTGAGAAAGTGGTGGTGAACCATTTCCTTGAACCTCTGCAGACTTTCAGGCGAAGGTATACTCACTATGCTTTTGGGAAATGAGTTCCAGGACAGAGATCCAACAACAATGAGGGAGAGGTGGGCTATTTCCAAGTCAGGATTGTAAGTGAACAGAGAGATTCCCGTTGTCTTTGCTCATCTTGGTGATCCAGATTTGGGGGTTTGGAAGGTGCTTTTGGAATAGCTGTGCTAAGTGACTGCAGTACATTTTGCAGATAGCGTAAATAGCAGCCACAGTGTGCTGTGGAAACAAGGAACTGCAGATGCTGGTTTACACCTAAGATAGCCACAAAGTGCTGGAGTAACTCAGTGGGTCAGGCGGCATCTCTGGAGAATATAGATAGATGACGTTTCGGCTCAGGACCCTTCTTCACACTGATTTTTTTTGTGGGAGGGGGGGGGAAAGAAACCTGGAAGGGAGGATGGAAGGACAAAACCTCATAGCTAATGTGTTGGTAGGAAGATGTTTTGACAGACGGATGGTTGGACAAATGCCAGAGATGTAAAGACAGAAGGTGTGATATAAAAGGATTGGAGAGTTGCAAACTGTGGAGCTAGAGGAAGGAATGTAGGTGGAAGGGAAGTGAGATGGGAGAAAAAAAATAGGTGGGAGTCCAGGTGGGGTACAGGGAAGTTAGCGGGGGAGGCGAGATAGGGGAAGAAGGGGGGAGGGGGAGGGTTATGTAGTGACATCAAATTGGAGAATTCAATGTTCTTACCATTTGGTTGCAAGTGGAATATGAGGTGTTGTTCCTCCTGTTTGCCCGTGGCCTCTCTCTGGCAATGTAGGAGGCCCAGGACAGAAATATCAGTATGGAAATAGGAAGAGGAGTTGAAATGGTTTGCAATCTGGAGAGTTGAACACCGAGTTCCTGGATCCGAAGATCTGTCCTGGGCCCAACACATTGATGCAACCATAAAGAGAGCCCATCAACGTCTCTGCTTCCTTAGAAGATCGAGGAGTTTCGTTATGTCGAATATTCTCTGGACCTTCTACAAGTGTATGGCGGAGAGCATATGGGCTGGTTGCATCACAGCTTGGTTCAACAACTTGAATGCCCAGGAACGAAGTCGATTATAAAAGATTGTGAACAATGCGGTATCGATCACAAGCATCCCCACCATCAAAGGGATGCATAAGAGGCATTGTCTCAACAAGGTATGTAGGTTAATTGGCTGGGTAAATGTAAAAATTGTCCCTAGTGGGTGTAGGATAGTGTTAATGTACGGGGATCGCTGGGCGGCACGGACTTGGAGGGCCGAAAAGGCCTGTTTCCGGCTGTATATATATGATATGATGATATGATAAGGCAGCCAGCATCATCTAGAGCTCACCCTGCCCAGCCCATGCTTTCATTTCGCTCCTACCATCAAGAAGAGTCACGTGCGGCAGAAGAACTCCCGATTGACCGTGTGTGCCACCACCATGACCCGTGCATTTGGACATCTTGAGTTAGAAACATAGAAACATAGAAAATAGGTGCAGGAGGAGACCATTCGGCCCTTCGAGCCAGCACCGCCATTCATTGTAATCATGGCTGATCATCCACAATCAGTAACCCGTGACTGCCTTCTCCCCATATCCCTTGATTCTGCTAGCCCCCAGAGCTCTATCTAAATCTCTTTTTACTTCATCCGGTGAATTGGCCTCTTCTGCCTTCTGTGGCAGAGAATTCCTCACATGCACAACTATCTGGGAGAAGAAGTTTTTTCTCATCTCAGTTTTAAATGGCTACCCCTTTATTCTTAGACTGGGTCCCCTGGTTCTGAACTCCCCCAACATTGGGAACATTTTTCCTGCACCTAGCTTGTCTAATTGTATACGTTTCAATAAGATCCCCTCTCATCCTTCTAAATTCCAGTGAATACAACCCAGTCTTTCCAATCTTTCCTCATATGACATTCCCGCCATCCCGGGGATTAACGTCGTGAACCTACGCTGCATTCCCTCAATTGCAAGGACGTCCTACCTCCTACTCTTTGCTTCCTCTCTGCCAACCAATTCTATATCCATGTCAACACCCTACTCCCAATACCATGTGCTCTAATTTTGCCCACTAATCTCCTGTGTGGGGCCTTATCAAAGGCTTTCTGAAAGTCTAGATACACTACATCCGCTGGCTTTCCTTCATCCATTTTACTTGTCACATTCTCAAAAAATTCCAGAAGATTAGTCAAGCAGGATTTCTCCTTCATAAATCCATGCTGACTTGGACCAATCCTTTTCCTGCTATCCAAATGCGCCGTTATTACTTTAATAATTGACTCCAGCATCTTCCCCACCACTAATTTCAGGCTAACTGGTCTATAATTCCCCATTTTCTCTCCCGCTCCTTTCTTGAAAAATGGGATAACATTAGCTACCCTCCAATCCACAGGATCCTGAATCTATAGAATATTGAAAAATGATCACCAATACTTCCACGATTTCTAGAGCCACCTCCTTGAGCACCCTGGGATGCAGACCATCAGGCCCTGGGGATTTATCAGCCTTCAGCCCCATCAGTCTACCCAATACTATTTTGCAACTAATGCAAATTCCTTTCAGTTCCTCTATCTCCCTAGATCCTCCGTCCTCTAGTACAACTGGGAGATTGTTTGTGTCTTCCTTAGTGAATACAGAACCAAAGTACCTGTTCAACTCTTCTGCCATTTCGTTGTTCCCCATAATAATTTCACCTGTTTCTGCCTTCAAGGGACCCACATTTGTCTTTACTAATCTTTTTCTCTTAATATACCTAAAGCAGCTTTTACTATCCTTCTTTCTATTCTTGGCCAGCTTACCCTCGTACCTGTATTGCCCTTTTGTTACCTTCTGTTGATCGTTTGAAAGTTATCCAATCCTCTGGCTTCCCAGTATTCTTTGCTATGTTATACATTTTTTGATGTTAGTTTTATTCCATCCCTAACTTTCCTTGTCAGCCACGGT